>NW_015113367.1:0-14277 GCF_001443285.1 Poecilia latipinna
TGAACAGTTTATAAAAAATATTTTATTGCCTAAAAAGTAAAAACAGAATCCTTTAGTGAATTTGAAGCTAAACTTTGCCACTTGACGCATTTTGGCCAAAACATATTTACAGACGAAATGTTTTTATTTTAAACATAAAATGTATGTATGTTTATTTAGCAATTGGCTGAAAACAAATTGGTTGTATTTACCAGTTTGTGACCATTTGATTACTTTTTCTGCAGAAGTTCCCATGAAAATACCATTTAATTATCCTAGTATGACTTTATTCTGGTAATATGACTATTTTTATAATTAAAAATAGAAATAAATCTTTCACTGGCCACAATATTTAATCTTACAGTTGATCTGAATTTAAAAAAACTAATTTTTTATTGTCGTACATAAACGCAGATGACATGTTCTCCATAAGAGCAGAGACAATTACTGCAAAAATACCAAAAAATTCCTTGGCAATATTTCTGATGTGGTGTCACAAAATTAGCGATTTTGATTGTGCAAAAGATAAATAAATAAAAGAGAAATTTTGCAGGAACTGAGATATTGAGGGGAAAAAAAGTTTAATTTCTTCATTTATTCTGCAGCTTTTTAACCTTTGGTGAACTTCTGAGCAGGATTTTGAGAAAATGACCTCCTCTGTTCCACAAAGACAAAATGATGCTGATTAAATTTGAAACGTCTCCAGATTTCCCAGCCGGAAGCGTTCCAGCACTGGGAGTTTCTCCTGTTAACTCCAGCAGGCTGTTCAGCCGCCATGTTGCCTCCATCGCTCCTGACGCGTCGCCACACCGACGCCATCAGAAGGTTAAATCAGCACCGTCTGTCTGAAGTCATCAGGCAGAGCGCAACGGGGAAACGTTTAGTAAAAAACAAAGCAGAGGAACAGTCCGACTTTAGACGCTTAAGGCAACTCTGTTAACTGAGCCTGAAATAAAAAAAACTGCATGTTCAAAAGACGTAGAGTTGCTAATAATCAGATTAAATATTGCCTTAAATGTTTGGCTGGATTACTGTCATCATGTCTCAGCAGGAAGATTCTGTGGAGGCAAAACCTCTGGATTGTAATCCTAATCCTCCTCCTCGCTCTCTACCAGAGCGTTTGGGAGACGGGACGCCCCATGACGTCTGATGACATCAGAGCAGAAGTGCCTCCAGCAAAATGGCCAATTACAGCAGGAGGGTCTCTGAGTTGCAGAGAGAAAAGCCGGATGTGGTTTTTACCAAATTACAGCATCGAGGCAGACCAAACAGAAAAGACAGAACATTTTTAATGCAGTCTTTAAAAATGTGCACAGTGTGAAAACATAAATTACAGCAACAACGGCGAATTAGGGCCATTGCACAAAAATAAAAAGAGAAAAGGAAAAAAGGAACTCAAATGGTCTAGAATAAAAAAGTGGAAATTTGAGCTTCAAAAGTTGGAAGTTTCTTTCAAGAGTCAGAAATTTACTAGAAAAACAAAATTCAAACTTAAAAAAAAAGTGAACTGTAAAAGGAGCTCTTTTGGATTAATGAAGCGTTTTTAATTGAATTTACAATAATAAGGTGCTACTGAAAATGTTTAAGTTTGTTATATGAAGCCGAGCTTCACACATTTAAATCAGGACAAGTGAAACATCAATCTGTGAACTTCTCTTTTAGCAGGAAATGCAACACATTACCACCTGCCAACGCATCCTGGCTTTTTTACCGTTTTTGTGATGTGAATGTCTCTACTCTGCAGGATGTTTCCACATCAAGAATCAACACATTCCCATCCCTTTTTCCTGCAAAAGCAATCCTCTAAAATGATTAATAATTACTGGAAAAAAGCAAAACAGACCATTTAAAATCAACTGGTTGATCATTTATAAGTGATGAGTAGTGGTGTGCAACACTGCATATTTTAGTAACAATCCAACCAATCATTATTTGGGTATAATATATAAAACTTCTCAATTTTAGGTGTTTTTGTGGGTTTTTCCTTTTAGTTATTTTGTTAAAACTTAGGACAGAATTTCAACAAAGTTTAGATTCCTACAAAATATTTTAATGACATACTTGCACGCTAAACAGAAAATAACTATTTTTACTTTAAAGTGAAAGAAAAAAAATCTAATTTCAGTCTAAATCAAACCAAAATTTCTTGAACTGGAAAACTTGAGCAGAGGGAAACTAAAACTAAAGTATTGATCTTGTCGCTCATTGATCAGATACTGGTATTTTGAATCAATAAGTTTGATATATTTTTTAAAAACAAGTTTTTTTTCCTGATTTGTTTTTTGATGCATCAACCAAAACCATGTTGATGCACTTTGAGTTTAATATTATAAGCATTTATATAAATATTAATTATTGTATATTTTTTGTCTATATCAAAAGACGTGCATCATATTTTCACTCTTGTCCGTTATACAAAGAAAAAAAAAAGTCCATGAAAGCTTGAAGTTAGCAAAGTTTGAGTTTATATCAATTAATATCTTAAGTTATATCATAGGCTACAGTTTGTCAAGTTTTCTACCAACTGTCTGAATTCAAATCCAAATTTCAGCCATAATATCGGACATAATAATCATATGCTGATATCTGATAGTGACAAACATTAGCATGAAAATCACTGCCGATTTATACATTTAAAAGTTTAAATGTATAAAGGGATCACTAGCTAGATGGCCCAGTCAGAAGTCTCATCATGTGATAATCATGTGACTTCGTCATTCCTTTGAGGAATAGGAAGTCAGCCAGCTGATCACGGTTTCAAATTGACATTTAAACTATAAAATAGCTTTTTCAAAAGCTTTATTTTAAAAAAAATAGATATATCAGCATGAAGTTAAAGCTACACCTTCATGTTTACGCAGATTTTGACTCATACAGCTTACGTGGGATGGCGTGGACTCGATCTTTAATGCATTTGCTTTATGATCTCAACTTTTAACATTGCTTAAGCATCAACTTTGCAACACTTTTTAATTATTGTTAATGAATTGGTAAAGTGTAAACGGCAGCTTTGTGGAGAAAATAGCAATTAGCGTAATCAGCTATTAATTCACTAACCACACGATTAAATTTAAGGAGAAACAAATTAAAGTTTGTCGTCAAATATACAGTTGAAATGTGTCTTTTGTACGTGTAATATTATAATTAAATAACTCCTGTTTTGTCCTTTCGCTTTGCCAGAGTAATTTGAAATGAGGCTAGCGTCAATGCTAACTCACACAGCTACCACCAGCTAGTTAACAAGCCTTAGCTCGTTATAGCTAGCTATGGTTAAGAAGTGGAAGCAAATAAACACAATAAATGCAAATAGGGCGGTTTAAAAAATAATTTTAAATCCCTTTCTGCCTTACAGCTAGGACAAATCACAGCTAACTATTAGCAATGAATCGCTAGCATTCCGAATAGCTAAATGAGCTTTAAGAAGAGCACCGCGGCTAGCAAATGACACTATATGGGATTTAAGCTCATTTATCTGTAAATACAAACAGACATGCGAGTGACAAACATTAAAAATCAATTTAAAGAAAGTGTGTGTTACTTACCGCTGAACACCATAGCCGCGGAGGCTCCCATCACTGCGAAGAACGGTGAGTACTCTGGGCTCGACATTCTGTCTCACTAAATAACGTATAAAAAATAAAGCAAATGTACAAAAATAATAACAATTAGCCGTTAACCAAAAGAGGAAAGGCGCACTTTACAGGAGGCAATAGAAAAGGCCACGGGCTTGGGAAGCAACGCCGGGTAAACCAGGAACCGTCTAATAACCTAACTACCAGTGTAAACGGGAGAGTCACGACTCCTGAGATAAGTAGCCGGCGCAGCAGCACAAAATGGCGAAGCGGAAAGGATCACCTGACTGACCGAACGGATGGAAACTTTCAATTCGCTCGGCGGCGGGGGGGAGTTACGGCAAACTTTTATATTAAACACTGCGACGTAGAAAATATGTACAAATCGTAAGTAATATTTCAATGTTAGAAGTAAATATATATATTCGATGCTGCGTTTAAATGTTTTGCTTATCTTCATTGTAGTTGTCAAAGGTTCACCCCCCCATCAGGCTTCCATTTGGTTTGCTCCGTGGCAGGCTTTTCCGTTGATATTTATGTGATATTAATTGCAAATGCGGGAAAACCGTGTAAATCTAGAAAGTCAAACATATTTTCTTAAGTGTCTGCCTAAAATTTATTGATATTTTTCTTCAAATAATTATTAACGTTTTAGCTAATGACGTCAATGAGGCAAACTACTATGGGAGATCCAGTGCTGCTACTGGACACTGTTGACCATGGTAGGTATTGAATAAACTTTAGTACTTGACTGGTTCCAATGTTACCTAAAGGACAAGGATTTCTTTGTGCCAATAGGTAACTTCTGATCAGAGCTAACATAAATCACATGTGGGATTCCGCAAGGTTCCAGCTTTGGCTCCCTGTTATTTAATATTAGCTTGCTCCCACAGATTCAGATAGGAACAAATAATACAATAGCTTCTGTTACCACTTAATTAAAACATGAAAGATATGTCAGAAATAAAAAAAAATATTTTATTTTCAGAGTGCACAGAATCATTATCATTTAATAATTAGCTAATTTAGTCAGTGACGTGTGACAGCATAATGACTACTTTATTTAATAGTCAGTGGGTGGGGGCCTAAAGTGCCCCCTTAGACACTGCTGCACAAGAAGAATAAAATTATGAATAAAATGTTATTTTAATTAATTGCATTTTTCTGTTTTACTTCCAAAAGTCCTGAGCTGGGAACTTTGTATTGTGTTTCTGGGGCCGCCATAAATCTAATGCACAAGCAACATCTGGCAGACAACAGCAATGGATGACGAAGACACGTCTCTTGGCCCAGTGGGCTTCTGCTAAAAATAAAAACAATTATAAAGACTATTTTTGTGTTCATGTTGTGCTAATAGCAGTTAGCCTATTAGTGAAGCAGTAGATAACTTTTATAAAAATGTTTTACATATTTGCTAAAACTGCATGAGACAGGTAATCTGTGAAAAGATCAAGCTTCACCTCCTCCCTGATCCACTATTGCCATCTGAAGAAATGGCAAAACAACCAATCAGAGCCAGCGGGAGGGTCTCAGCGCTGTCAATCACTCTTGTGTACTCGGTTTTAAATATGCTAATAGTGGAGAAACAGGAAAACCGTTTACTTGCAATTGTCTGTGGCTATGCTAACTAGCCTGAGCATTCCTACAGTCTATGCTAGCTGTGGTTGATCAGAGAGCAATGGGGTGATTGACAGCGCAAAGACCCGCCTCCTGGCTCTGATTGGTTGTCAATGGGAAAAGGCAGAGGAGCTCAAATTTTTTCACAAATTATCTGTCTCATACCAAACTGTCACAACATGGGGACAGTTTCAACAAATGCGTAAAAATATATATTTTGATAAAAGTTTCATGCTGCAGCTTTAATCAAGTCCCACCATTTATGAAAATGCCAACAATTTTACCATTTAAGTATTTAATAATAATCAATAAAACATTCAAATAATTATGGAGTTCTTGATTTTGGTGCTTATGGCCCTCCGTATTTATCACCCTGCTGCAGAGGGAGTTTCACTGTCAGCCGTGACATGCAGCGATGTGGCATGTGAGCCTGTCGGTGGGATGGCTGCAGCTTCCAGCTCTGGATTTACACAGAGAGAGGAACAGGCAGGGCTCCCCCAGATGAAGACAGAGTTGGCGTGTGCAGTTCTTCCTCCTCCATGATGTTTCTGCATTGCCGGGTCAAGTCAGCGCTGCCTTCCCTCCACCCATAGATCTGGGTAAAGCCCCACCACTCGTGATGCAGTGTCTACATGCATCACCTCCAGCCTCCTTCCTCTTTGACACAAACATTTCCACAACTGCTGAGGCTGAATTATGAAACAGAGGAGATGCACCAATAGCAAGGTCACAGCCAGGAGGATCACGCTCGTATTTTCTCTTGTTCTCTGAGTTTGATTGATTCAAAATTAGCATCGAGGATGAGAAAACACTGCGGTTCTGTGTAACCAGCTCATTTAACAGCATGGAGTAACATGATAACCCTGGTAGTGAATCGTTTCCTGTTTGCTTTGGGGGAATCCGCATGTTGTTGAATGACCCATTTATACCCAGACATGCACACTGACACCAAACCATGTCTACCTTTCAGCTGTTATTTCAATGTCTTTCTAAAATATTTAAAATGTCAAAACAGGAAATGACTCGTGTTTTTTTCATCTGATCAAGCTAAGCTCTTTTGTAAACTTGCACAGTCAAAAATTGACATCAATAATTTGGGTCATAGTCATTTTTCAAAGTCATATTTTCACTTTGTTATTTTTTCATTTATAAATGTCAGAGTTTCAACTAAATATTTAACTAGAAAGCTAATTTTTAGTTTAAACTAAATATTTAACTAAGAAGCTAAATATTTATCTTAACTAAATGTCTATTTTAAGCATGCTAATATTTAGCTCTGAGCTAACTATTCAATTAGCTAAACATTTATCCTGAAGCTAAATATGCAGCTTTAAAACAAATACTTAGTTAGCAAGCTAAATATTTAGCTTGTTAGCTAGCAATGTAATTTTAAACAAGTATTTAACTTTAAATATTTAAAACCAAATATTTAATGTTGAACTATATACATGAAGCTAAATATCTGTCTTGATAACTAAGGTAAATATTTAGATTAAACAAAAAAAATTAGATATCTAACTATTTAATTTGAAGCAGATTTTATAAATCAATGAATGACATGGTGAAAATATGGCTAAACTAAACTCATAACTTTCCAAAAGAGACCCCATATTTTACCAGGGAATCAACCAGATCAAATAATTAGCTTATTGTAATTAACATTTGTGTAAGGAAAAGCTGCACCAGTCCAGTGAGAGGTGTGGGGAAGTCAGAGGAAAACCCTCTCAGTGTGTTGACTTAAACACTTAAGCATCTTAGTGCTGCAGGCAGGAAAGCAGGTTTTCAGTAGATGTGCCAGACCAACACCCAGAGGAGCTGCTAAAAATAGCCGCGCATGCGCGATTAGCGGCGTGAATCCTTGAATGAACAGCGCTGGCCTAGTGAACAGAGTCAGTACCTCTCACTGCAAAGAGGGGATTACATTACAACACCGCTTTGTTACTCGAGATGCAGACACGTTAAACACTGAAATGCTTTCATTGTAAATAAATAGGTTAGATTTTGTTTTCAGGCTGCTCCGCTATGCCTTGAAAAAATATTTCACCGTTTCAGAGGCACAAACTTCAGTGTATCGAAAACAGGAAGGTTTTTACACGTACTTTAAGAATATGAGTCATTTTCATCAAATGTTTTCCAGTCATGCAGATCACCGTCAGCTTCCACCAAACAAAAATAGAGAATGTGCCTGAAAATCAAGTCTGAGTAAAACAGAAGCAGCTTTGGGCTAAACATTTAGCATCTGTGAAGACAGAAATGCTGCAGTTTCAATAAGACTAGAACATATAACTGTCACATCAGTACATATACAAAAGAATGGGGCATTTTCATTTGAATTTCTCCATTTTGTTTTTTACAAGCATCAACTGTAGTACTGTGTGAATTTAGGGCTTGAATTGCAAATCTTGTAAACTTAAAAAAAATGCAGCCATTGCTGTGTTTTGCATGGTAGGCAGCCATTTTGGATTTTGAAGACTGATTTTCCTTCTTAAATTCCGATTTCAATTTTCTGTTTTTTCCAACATAGACTTTCAAAATTTCAACTTCTAGAAACATAAAAACTCCCATTTGGAAAAAAATTGAGGCAGTGCTTATTAAAGCAAATAAATTTAAAATGTTGCAACTGTTTGAAAACAAAAGAAAATCCATTTCATGTCCATTTTAACATTTTCAGTTAAAAAAATAAAAATGGAAATTTCTTCCCAAAATGATTAAAAGTAGCCAAACTAATTTCTGAACTGACATCAGGAGGCACAAAATTGTTCCCAGGGCCACAAATGGCCCTCGCACCTCATCTTGAACACCAATAAAGGGTTAAATGAGGGGAAATGAAGTCAATATCTGCATTTTCAATTTTGTATTTTCACACGTGTAACATCCATACAACCACAAGTGAGACATTTAATCCAGTTTTTCCTCAGGTCCACATTTTACATTCGTTTTCCAGAAGCAGGAAAAGCTTAAAAAAAAAAGACAGAAACTGCAGTTATTTCACCAAAACAGTTTTTTTCCCCCACAGCAGAAAATATTCTTAAACATGAAAAATGGAGGGAAAAAAATATTAAGGTGCAAAGCAGCAACAAGTCAACAAACATTTGCTCAATTTATTATTTTTACATCTGTTATGGAACAACATGACTACACCTTCATCATATTTAGAGTTCATCACATATCAAAGACTTCACTTCACTAAAGCTGCTGGAAATGTCCATTTTGTTCACTGGCAAATAAACAGGAAGCTCTCCTTTCAAAATAATAATGTGTACATACAAAAATAAAGAAAATATAGAGTCTTTACATGTTGAACATTTAACGTCATAAATAAATATGGTAAGTCAGGAGGAAGTTTGCTGGATGGAAGTTGTTCGGTCGGCGTTTAACACTTAAACGTTAAGAGCTGATGACATCATCAGTGGGCCATGGCATCCTGGAAGCCCCACGCCTCCAGCAGGGAAATCTGGAAGCTCTCCTTGCAGAGCGGCGGGTTGTCGAAGGTGGTGCAGCGGCCGGTGTGGCCGTGGTTCAGCTCCGCGTCGATGAACAGGGCGTTGCTGTCGCCACCGCCTCCTGATTGGACAAGAAGTTTCAGGTAAACCGATTTAATTAATGCAAATCCAGCATCAAATAAACAAACCCCGAGTTAAATTAGACAAAAACTGGTGTCAAACGTTTGTGAAAATTTTCATTTGTGCTGCTCTCATTTTAAAAAAGGTTTTACGCAAAATTAAAATTTTTTGTACTTCAGTTTGAGTTTCTACTGCATCTGAAAACAGCCCAGAAAATAAAACCATCCGCACATTTTTATCACAATAAGTTTGTGTTTCTTAATCCACTTCAAAAACCTCCAGATCCCAACATTACAAATCACCTAGAAACCACAGCCTGTTGCCTAGCAACCCCAGCGGAATTCCACCCGTTGCCTAGCAACCCATGCTGAGCTCCAGCACATTTGGTCAGCTGGTTTAACCACGTTATAATGGCTGCTGGAAAGGACGAATTATTTTGTTGTCGACTTACCACCTAGAAACCACCTGCTGCATTCTTGTTGGTTGTGCAGGAGGCTCCATTTCTGCTTTTCTAAGACGTACGGTTGTATTATTGTACATTCGTTTGCGGCACGTTTTCAAATGCGAGTGTAAATGTTGAGTTTAGGGGGCGTGGCCAGCAGCAGTTTTAGATTTAAAGTGACAAGATGCTCCAAAACAACTCAATTTGACTAAAATCTCATTATCTAAGAAAGACTTTGTGCAAAAAATGAAATGAAAATTTTTTTATAGGCCATAAACCAATCCTAAGCTGTTCAAGGAAGCACCATAGGTCACCTTTAATAAATGTTCCCACAGGTCAATCAGCCTGTCCATAGTTACAAAATCAAGTTTAGTGTTTGTGCGGTTATTTTTAAGAGATCAACCTTGAACAAAAAACTAATCGATGTAAACGAATAGTGCCGTGTTTGTGCAGCTCAGTTGATTGACGCCAAAATTTGCTCCATTTTGGAAATATGAACAGGCTGGTTGACCTTTGACCTCTGGAGACATCTTTAAAGTGACAGCAGCACCATCACAGTCTGGCTTGAAGCAGGCGGGATCAGAAACGATCTGCTCACCCACGATGATGGAGTCGAAGCTCCCGGCCATGAACATCGACGTGTTTTTGGAGTTGAGGTTGAAGTGGTGTGTGGCCAGAAACGGCGACAGTTCTCCAGGAGGTTTGTCGGGCTGCGGGAGGCTCTGGTCTGCGCTCGGGTCGGCGGCGGCTGCCGGATCGTCCGGACCCGCGGGCCGGATGGCCGATGCCAACTCAGGGTGGCGGATCACCACCCACTCGTAGCGCTCCATCTCAGGCTTCAGCTGCAGAGCAGACGTAGGATCGGTCAACCAGGGAATCGATTCCTTCTTTAATAAAAACATTTTATTGGATAAAATTCCTTTAGTGAATGAGAACCAGGTGAAGTCAAGACATTCGAGTCTGTAAACCCAACGATTAACTGATTATATTGATGAATATTTCAATAATTCATCACGATGAATCCAATTAATGGTTTCAGCCACATTGTTATGAGTTTCTTTAGGACACAGTCACAAAAACAAAGTTTGATTTATGTCACTAAACTACATTATATATTAAAGTTTATTGGTGCTCTTTGAATAAATAAGATTTTTCCATGTTAGAAAAATAATCTGCCAATAGAACAAGAACTTTTTCACCAATATAAAAGGAGTTATGACCTAAAACAGGCTTCCGTCTTGGTGAAAAGTTACTTGCAGTCAGTTTTGTTTCATTTAGAGCATTTGCAACTAGAGAAAATACTTGGTAAGATTTTTTGTTTTTGCAGTGTAGTCAAAGTCCAATCCAGTAAAATTAAAATGGATATATTTTTTCCTGTTAACCCTTTCCTGACAGACCTGGTCTCAGGTGTGGTGTCAGGTAAAAGCCTAACCAGAAACTACCGGATCAGGTAACGGGAGTTTCTGCAGGTTGTTCTTAAGTGTTCGTTCCTCCAGCCCACAGCTGAGTGTCAACTCAGAAACCTGGATGAATAATTCATTGTGAAGACATCAGATCAGTTTCCACATTTCAGAGGTTTTTTATTAAAAATAGGAACCAAACGCTGCAGGAGGAGGAGCTTCCTGCATGTTGGTTTGTGCAGCAATATGACCTGCAATGATTTGCAGACAGACGGCTGTGGAAACTGCAGCTAATGGTGCCCTCTAGTGGCTGCTACTTGGTACTACTCAGACTAAAATTAATGAAATCATCTTTGAAACACTAAAACAAATTTACCCTGAATACGAAACACTCCCCGGTGCCAAAATAGCTCAACTTGTTGCCTCCACGTTTCCTCTCCTCCCAGTCTGACGACAGGAAGGCTCCACACACCTGAGATCAAAAGTAAAAGACATGTTGGAACAATAATTTCACCATCTTCATATGCAATAGCTTTAATCACAAAGATGCACTTTATAACCCAGAGTCTGTGGAAGAGCCAAGCTGTAATCCAGTCACATGATTTCATCCATTTACAGACGACGACTGTAGAAAATTCATTTGAATGGAATTAAACAATAAATTCACTGATTTTTATAAACATTCAACTTGATTTAAATTTATCTAATCCAGGTCAAAACTATAGATAACTCAAATAAACCATGTAGCCTCACTAATGCTTGGTTAAATGTCCGTTAGCAACGTGAATCTTGGCTGCATGGTTTCCAGTAGCAGAATGCTAAAATCATAGATATTAGCTCTGCTAACGCCAAACATGGTATTTAACAGAGGCTAATGCTAAAGCACCAACTTCAAATTAAATTTTTTTGAAAAATTACAACCATTGAACACCAAATTTTAAAAAGATAAATGTTATGCATTAAGGGGAAGCCAAGTGCGCCAAAGATTTTCAGAGTTAGCAAAACCTCCAAACCAAAATTTAGCTTTGCTATTAGCGCGTTAGCAAGTGTGCCCACCACTATGCCTAATAATTAAGCAGCCCTTTCTGTAAGTGTACTGGCAGTGTCCATCCAAGAAGGTTTTGAAATGGCTCGTTTTCCAGACACCAAAAAACAGCCGTTTGGTTTTTTTAAAAGCAGCCGAGACCCAAATGGAGGTAGAAAAATGTGCAAAATAGGTTCCCTTTAATAAAAAATAAAATAGTGTGTTCATCAATTGGTTTAAAAACATCTCAACTAAATTTAGGATTACAGAATTAGAAAAGCTGCTCTGCTTACATCTCCATCGGTGGTCCGGATCAGGAGCAGGGTGGGTTCATGGCCTTCGCAGTGAGAGTAGAACCTTAAAGCAAAACGCAACAAGTCAGTTTGGTTTCTTTTTAAACCCGTAAACAGGAGCTGGAGACGTGGGACGGGTCACCTGCTGAGGCTGCAGCCGTGGGTGGAGGTGGTGAAGAGGAGCTCCGGCTGGCACAGGGCGAAGCGCTCCGGGATCCACGACCAGATGTCGTGCATCTCCTTGGCGCTGACGATCTCCGAGCTGAACGTGTCGGGATCCAGAGCCAGCTGCACATTTCGCCTGGAAAACAAACCAACAGGAGGCGCTGCAGTACAGAGCGGTCATTCATAATACCTGCTGCTACGAGAGAGGGTGTCTAGTCAAAGTAAACCAGAGCAAAATGGATGAATGAAGGAGAAGTGAACCCACCTAACGCTGTGAGATCAGATGAGACAAGACGAATGGAGCAGAAAACACAAAACGTTAAGATGGAAAATCAACCGAAATAAAATACTGACAGGAAACGATACGACCGTATTTAGGACAAAACAAAAAATGAATAATTTACAATGAAGGAGTAAATTTATGCCAAAGCAACTGAGGTCAGATATTCAAAGACTAGGAAATGCTCCATCTGGAAAAAACCAGAATTTTCCTGGTTAAAAATCAAATTTACAGGATTAAAACCATTTTGACAAAACAGAAATTAGAAGGATTCAAATGTACTGAGATCACTGCAAAAACAGAAAATCTTTATTTTGTGCAGTTTCTAGTGTAAATATCTTAGTATAATTGAATTAAGACAAACGCAACTTTACAGCAAGATACAGGAGTTTGTTATAACTTAATCTCAATATTGATGAAAAGTGAAAGTTCCTCTAAGATTAACCTTTAAAGTCATTTATTTCATTACCTAAAATGAAATAATGCAGCATTTTTTAGTGAATTTGAACCAGGTGCAGCTCAAACATTAGTGACAAAACATTCTTTAATTTTTTATCTTAAATGCAGAATGTGTGCATTTTGTAGAGCTGGAGTGAATTATTCTTACAGTAAATTGCTTTTCCCCCCTTCCAGTCTGTATCCTCCAGTTAATCAATTTATGGCCACATTGGTGGACATTATTGCGATAATCAATTAACCTGATTAATTATGATAAATCTGATTAATCCCGTTTAACCGTTTCAGGCCTGGTGGTTGTGTGGGTGAACGATCCGGGTTTGGACCTCACCTCTTCTGTTTGACGGTGATTCCTTTCTGCTGCAGCGACTTCTCGTTGGTGACCTGCAGCAGCGTAATCTCCTTGCGGCTGATCAGGCGGATGGAGAAGGATTTCTCCAGCAGCTTCTCCGGCGTGACGGTGGAACCGATGCCTTTGATGAACGCCTGAATATCCGACCGGATTTTCCCAGAGTCCAGCTGCTGCTGGTTCTGTCCCGCTTGGCCTCCCGTTTTGTGTTTGCGGTAAAACTTGAGCAAGGCGATGGCGACGCGGTAGAGGACCTTGTAGCCCTCCACCAGGTACACATCCAGGACCCGGACCATGTGGGCGAACGGCAGGTCGCCCAGCACCCAGCGCTGCCAGTCGGCGTAGACCTCCACCACGTCCTGGGCGGTGGCGACTATCAGTTTGTGCGCAGCAGTGCAGTACTTGTTGGCCAGGTCGCCGAAGGTCATGCAGCTGGACTCGTAGGCCAGGAAGGTTTGGTCCAGCAGCCGTTTGCCCGGCTCGTTGCAGGCCAGGATGCGGCTGACGTGTTCGAAGCACTGCGCCTCGTCTTTGCTGAAGTGCAGGAGCAGCGCGGTGAGCGCCGGGAGGGACGGGCAGTGCGAGATGTCTGGGAACTGCCCCGCCACGCAGTTGATGATCCGATGCGCCGAGGCCACCGCCTCCACCTTCAAGCAGTACCGCGGCACCGGATTTCCATCCACGAACTCCGGCAGCGGGATGTGAGACGACGGCTTCTTCGCGGCGGCATCGCCTATGATGTCACGATACACCTCAGCATCCGGCGTAACGGTGCGGCACGGAATGGTCTTGATGAGCTGCTGGTAGACCTGAGCCCGCAGCTTGTGGTTCTTGGCCCAGTAGCCTTGGCGAGCCATCTGCTTGAACTCCTTCAGCTCTTTGCAGTCCAGCTTGGTGGGCCCGCTGCTCGTCGCCAGATCCCCCATCTGGCTCCAGTCCACAAACGTGCCGTATTCCTCCTCAGCCATGATGCTGGAAGCTTTCTGGACCGCCCAAGGAGCAAAGAGGAGGTGCTGGTGACCTTCTGTCCTCCACACAACTGGTACCAAACTGGGTGACACTACCTATCCATGGTGGTTACTGGAAAACACAAAGAGGTTTAAAGAACTGAGCCAGTTCAGAATATTCCCAGTTGGT
>NW_015113367.1:18004-104079 GCF_001443285.1 Poecilia latipinna
TTCTAAAGGTTCAGTTGGCTGACAGTTACATCTGCATTTCCACTGCAGATGTGCTCAAAACTAAAAATTGAGTTGTTTCCATTAAATAACGCTGGAATAAGTTTGTTCAGGTGATGGTTTTGCCATGGCGTCGTCATCCTCCTACTTCCTGTCATTGGACTTCCTGTCGTCTTCGCAACATCGGATCACGAGTTAGGATGTGAAGAAAGATTTTCCATTGCAGTTTTGAGAAATACACCAATTTCGATGCAGTCAAAAAACCCGAGTGCAAAACTTAAATGGCTCGTTTTGTTTGTCTTTTTTAAAAGAAGTCGATAGATTTGTTACTAGTCCCTTTTTAAAAAAAAAAAAGGGTCAATCATTTCTTGAAAAAGGCTGCTAAATTTCTTGCTAGCGACATCGCTAGTACTCTGCTCAACTGGCCACACTCCTTAATGTCTCTTGGCCCCGCCTACTTTTGGTGGACTCTAAAGGGGCGGGGCTAAGCTTTCACATGAGCTTTAGTTGCACATTAAAACCTGACCTACTCTACCGAGTCCGATTTTGGCCAATACCAATTTACTTTTCTAAAGAGTCGCAAAGTCATTTCTCGTTAAAGTATCGTCCAATCGCCTAAAATTACAGAAGTAAATCAGCTCTGGTCTGACCGATGTGGTTAAAGTCCAAACCTCAATTAAACTGGCCAAAACTTGAAAACTGAAACTGGCCAAAAACTTGAATAGATGTGTTGCCATGCCAACTACTCCAAGATGTTACTATGCGTTTATTTGCAGGTCAGGCTTCGCCAGGTCGAATGTGAAGTCCAGAATGTTCTCAGTAATAAAAATAAAAAATGCAGACAAACATTTACTAATTTCATTACATGGATTCTTGCTCCTGTAAGCTTTTTTTTTTTTATCTCCAAGCACAGTAGTGCGTTTTATACAACTGAGGTGAAACGAATCAGTGACAACCTTACAAAATGGGTTTTAACCAGAAATTTTTCTTAAATTTGACCACATCAAGTTCTCGGGGGCAGAAAAATAAAAGTATTTCAAACATGACACTTCTGGGCAACATGAGGATTCACAGTTTAAGAAAACTGACTCAGCAACTTCTGTGAAGTAATAAAAACTTTCACAACACATCCTTACTGAGAACAGCCCTCACATGAAGATGACGCACGACCAAAGGTCACCAAGCTGAAGACGACGTTCAAAGAAAATTAGCTTTATGCAGGTTGCATGGAAAACTTAAAGGAGAATTTTTACCAATTAGCAACAAAAAAAAGCTAACTTTAAGCCTTTGATTTTTTTATTATTATTTTTACAGTGAAATTAAAACTGTACCAGTCACACAGTGAATAAAAACGCAAAGCACGCCAGTTTCTGCAGTGAAAATTTTGGTATAATCCAAGTACCAGCAATCAGCATTTACACTTCTAGTTAATCTTCTATGATTGTAATTATATGCATAGTGACAGTTCATCCTTACACTGCCCATAATCAGCATTATTCCCCAGCGACAGATAGTAACTATACTTACAGTTTTATCCCTATGAGTTTATGAACACCTAATTCAGGGAAGATTTTAATGGATATTTAATTTATGCTGCAAATCCAAGATTAAGTGTTAAATCAAGACGTTTTCAGCAGAAAGAAAGACTGGAGCCTCATAAACGCCTCTAACAATGAATGACTGAATAGCGTCATCATAAAATGCATGTAGAGCCACTTGCACCGTTTATATTCGGCTGCAGAAGCTGTACGGGCCTGTTAGTTTGCGTGTTTGGAGCTACAAGGATCACGGACTAAATCTGGCACAGTTATCCCCAAGTTAGCACGGCTAGCATTAGCTTAACGCAGCCTGCTCAGGAGAAGCTGAAGTTGGCTTCCGATTCGTAACAAAATGGCTAAAAAGGGCAATTCCACTTTTTTAAACAACTGAGCATCCATTTGTTCTTGTTTTAAAACAGACTTTTCAAATCTAGACTAGATTATTTTACACTAGCAACAGATTATTTAACAATGTTTCGGATTTGTGGAAGTTCAATATAGGGTGATTTCAGTTGATTCTTTTGCATTTGTAATAAATTAGAATTTGTCAATTTCTGAAACAATATTCAGTAGATGATAGACAACGACCTTAAACGGTAACAAAAACAGGGCAATGTTTCATAGTTTAATATATTATACGAGTCAGACATTTTCTGCTCCAGCTCTGCAAGTTGCAGATGAAAACTGTCCTCCTATTTCAGTACATTTAAACATAAAATGCAACAACTTCAATTAAAACTGTGAACCCCAATTCATCACTTTTAAATCAAATCATCGTTTCACACATCAAAAACTAGCCTGTGAGCATTCTGGTATAAATGTAAAACAATTACAGTGTTTGTGTTGTAGTTTTAAAAATAGAGCAGACTAAAAAAAAAATAAAAAATCTTCAGCTAGTGAAAAAGATTGGTGGAATCGCCCTTTAGCCATTGTCCGAATCGAAGGCCAACTTCAGCTTCATCCTGCACCGTGCGTTTTATATGCCAACAAAAACCAAACACCAACTGCCCCGAGAAAAACACGCATAAATGCAGAGAGACCATTATAATAAGGACTCGGATTAGATGACTAGGCGGTTAGATTTACAAAACCGTTCCAGCACCTGCTAGCATGCTCGCTACCAATTAATCTTGTCCATTGATTGTCCGTCTGTCTTGGGCTTTGCGTTTTAAGCTTTAAAACACCCGATTTATTTAACTAAATATAATCACAGAGAGAATAACAGCCTTTATTCCACCAGACCAGGAATACTGACAAGCAAATAATACGTTTATTCCGATTAAAAAACACCGTATTCCTACCTTAGAGCTGCATGCCTGGAAGACGCAAAGCAGGGTTCACGTTGTTGTTTGGAGCATGCGCACTGCGTCCAGGTGGGCTGCTTAAATCTACACTGACAACCAGGTTTCTAATAACTCCTCTGATCCATCCAGCTTTAAAATCTATGCTGATGCTTAATGAAGAATGCAGTAGATGTCTAATTTGAATTACTAGCAGAAGTTACATGTGGGCGTCAATTTTCTATCTTTCCTTGTTTAATGTGGTGCCATTTGGGAAGGACAGGAAGTACAAGAAGGACAACAAACCAGCTCTTTGTTAGAAACTCAAAGCACAGCAGCTCCAACACATGACAGCTGTTACTGATAATTAAATTATGCAATCAAAACTGCCCTGCGGTAAAATGTCTGGTTTCCTCTGAAATACAGCTGGTGCTTCTCAAAAACGCCTCAGTTTTTGCTTTCTGTGGAATCAAAGGGTGAGACATTTGTAAAATAAATATATTTTTACTGTGAAATAATTCAAATTAAAGATGTATATCTACCGATTTCTAAGGTGAGTTAGAGTGCAGGGCAGCTGATTTTAATGTTAATGACAACAAATTCATCCATTTTTATTGAAAGCGTGTTTGCTTTGTCAGTCATTCCTAAAATAAAAAGCAACAATAAATATCTGAAAAGTGTGGTGTACATTTTTACTTAGTTACCTGCATCAAAACTTTATTGGCTTCTGTTTTGCTGCAAAGACCCACAAATATTACAAATTACAAACCCACAAGTATTGGAAAAATAAGGCAACTTTAAATTGTTCAATGCAATTCCAACTTTATGCTTTTAGTATGGTGTTAAAATAGGACAAGGCTTAAAAAGTGGGACTTCCAGGCCATATGAAGGAAAATATGTCAATGTAGAGCATGTAGAGAAGGTTGGAGTTCGGTTTAGTCGACTGAATTATGTGGTTTAAATCTGCAGAGAGCAGCAGATGGTGCAAAGCCAGTAAACCTTTTGGTCGTAGCTCAAAGAGGTTTATGCTCATCCAATCTTCCCAATCCTGCACATTAGCTACGGCGATGCTCTGTCTGACCGCCCGTGTTTTTATTTACAGGATTCGGTTGAAAAGCAGGGGCTGTTCCTGCATAAAAGGGGCCCTGGGCTTTCTGAGACCCCCCCAGCAAACATCCCACTGTCAAAACCGGAAAATTTTAATTTATTAAATTTAAAAAGCAAAAATTAGTTTAAAATGATCTTTTTAATTTTTTTTATTTTGTTTTAACTCTTCAATAACATGATGGAGTATCAGGACCACAATAAGAAAATAAATAAATAAATAAAAATAAAAAGTCAACATTACAAGAATAAAGTCATATGAAAATAAAGTTGGAATAATACAATAAAGTGAAATTATACAAGAATAAAGCCATAATATTAGAATAATAACATTGTACAAGAATAAAGTAAAAAATAATATGAGAATAAAGTCATTTTATTTTATGACTTTAATTTTATTTTAAAATTGAAGTCATAACTTTATGACTTTATTCTTGTAATATTATTTTAAAAACATTCTTAGCATTGACCTCATCTGTCCTTCAATAATAAACAAAAAAATGTTATGAAATCTGTAAATCACTAAATATCTAAAACATAAAAACAGTTTTTGTATTTTGTTGGTCAAATTTGAACCATTCTTTACTTGTGCTCAGAGGTCAAACAAAATCACTTCAAAGGTCACAAATTGGCCCCGATGCCACACTTTGAACAACCTTTTTTAAAAAATCAGTAATAAGACTTGAGCATTTTCAGTTTAGAACGATCCACTCCAAACTCATAAAAAACACAAAAGAAGCAAAAACATCCATTTAATTTACCTCTGCACTAAAGCAGCAAATAAACCAAGAAAGAAAATACTTTCCAAGTGACATAAGCGCCTGATCTTTTCCAGTAAAATGCAATGTTACCAATTAACAGAGTTGTGTAAAAACTGTGTTGTTGTTCTTCTTATTAGCTGTTTCATTTTAATTCTCATGGCAACAGAGTCAAACTGTAAATAGACCCCAAATTCCTTGTAAAATCCATGTGCTTTGAATCACGGCCGTATTAGCCATTTGTCTCATTCTTTGGAGAAATATTTCCCCTTCTGAGCTACAATATGCATGTGACACACATTAGAGTTTGTCATGGAGAGGAAACTCAGTAAATATAAGATATTTAGGAGAAATGAGAAAGTTTTGAAACCCAATTACTTAACTTTGGAGATGGCACGTCAAGAACCCAGAGTCAAAACAAAATCTAAAAATATTCTGTTTTGGTGGAAGTGTTATTTATTTCAATTTTTGATCTGAAAACTCCAATGTGTTGTTATATAGTTGTGACGATGATGCACATTTTTCATAAAAAAAAATCTAAAAACTAACATCCATTTGTATTCAGCATTTATTCTGATGCATAATTATTATTTATTTTATAAAAATAAATATAGAGACGTTGCAACATGACGTCACGATCCCGCCCCCAGTTTCCTTCCGAACGAGTGTTCAGTCAGATAGCCATACGCGGTCAGGATCATAGACATAAGGATAGACCCTCATGGACCGCTCTCGCCTATTGTCGCTGACGAGATTTAGGGCGGCCATCTTGGAGCGGTACACCACTCCACTCAGCGTTATGTGTTTAGCATAATCGGTCACAACACACTTTTTTGTTACTGGAAACCATATTCAAACAACTATTTACTTACTTTTGACAGAGTGAAAGAATATAAATAATAGTCTTTACCACCTGTGTAAACTTTGCCGGTGAATGTTATAACACATAATATAAGTTTTATAATATGCGTTTCATTTCTAATATAGGCCCTTGTGTCAGATAATCTAAGTCAATGTTAGAGAATAATTAATTTTTTTAGATGTACAGAATCTCAGTTAGCCTTCATAGCGGGGCTGAACCCATATTACACCAAGCACTGTAGCTAATATTAGCTGGTATCTTGCCGGTGGACATAAATACAGTAAAGTAATATTCTAATCACAATATATACACAATAATATGTCAATCTTACTTGTGAAATGTTGTCTGTGGAGCCCTCACATCAATAATACATAGATCCGAACAACAATATCCCTCAGTGCTGAGGCATCTTCTGCTGTTTTGATTGAGCAAAGTAGGAGGGTATACCGCTCCAAGATGGCCGCCGTATTTCCTGCGCCGGAGCGGCCAATGCGGGGTCTACTCTTATATTATGTCTATGGTCAGGATAGAATACATGCAGTTAGTACGCATGCCCGCGCATGCGCATTAGGAAGCCCGACCGTCAACGGAATTGTCAGTTCCACATACGCAACACGTTATGACGAAAATAAGTCATTAAATTGTTTATAATGTGATAACTACATAGATGTACATGGGTTGTCGTGGTTTCAAAGTGTATTTAAAGCAAGTCTGACTGCAGTTGCTGTCAACTACAACACACGCCCGTGTAAAACTCATTAACCTACTTAACCGCTAAGTCAGGATGCCATACAGCTGTTCATAACAAAGTCTATGATGATCTACGTATGATTATATGTTGCTGATTAAATAAAATCATATGGTAATGACAGCGGATACATGTCTGAGCTAAGCGTATGACTATCTGACAACATATGCTGATCTGACAGAACAACGGCAAAACGCAGCTAGTCGAAGATGGCTAGCATCGATTTTAGCTGTGGACTTGTCAACATAATGTGCTAAATCTTTAATGTACACGTGATGTATAAAAGAAAAAGGTATTCAAGGCTTTGTTATTAATTATCAACACTATGACAACTAGAGATTCAAGGGTTTCACATTTCACATGTCAGTAAAAAGTTTAAATATTAAAAAAAATAGTGAGGGAGAAGTAGGTCAGTTATGCTAGCTTGACTTTGACAACCTAGAATAACATTTAGATGTGCAGGGAATTCGGTGTTTGGTTCAGTTTTTTTTTAAGGCGACCCACACACTAACTCTGATAGACCATCAGTACAGCAGGTGATTAAATTAGCTAATTAACCACCAATATGTCAGATTTACTAATAGAAGCTAAAATCTAAACACCAAGCCTAAAAACATAAAACTGTAAAGGACTGAATGCTCTGACTTTGTGTGGGAAATATTTGCCTTTAAAAAAACAACAACAAAAAAGTGTTGACTATTGATACATATGTAGCTGTTACAGTCAGTTGCTACGGCAACGAGTCTGCATGTAGCATAGCTCATACAGATGGCGAGAAAAACAACGAATACGAGTGGTTTTGAGAGATTCTTCAAGGTTTTTTACTACGTTATTTTCCTATGCGGTGGCGAACTATGCTAAATTAATAATACCTACATCTCCAGGTTTCATTTTGTTAACGTAATACCGCGTTAGCGCAACAAGAAAAGAATCCCTTTTGTCATCCAGCATTGTGCGCATGTGCGAAACTTCCGGATTTATAACAATTTATATTTTTTGCTAGTTTTTGTTTTTTCCTGAAATTTAGAGAAATAATGATTGTTAATCTACTCTAATTAAAATTAAATTGAAATTAATGGGTTAACTGTTTGTGGATTTAGTTGTTTGTATTATTCATGTTATAAGATGATAAGTGGATAAATTAATATGTAAAATAAAAGTTTTGACATCATGCTACATGCTGTAAGTATGTTTTTATACATATGCAAAAAAGGGTTTAATAACCTATTTTCTTGTCTAGTCACCACAATCAGATCAAAACATAAGAAATAAGTGAAAAACTTGTCACTGTAGATTCCAGCTTTTACCTAAGTCAGAATTTCAGCTTGACATTTTTTGAGTATTTCTTGTTTTGTTGTCGTCTTGCTTTCTGTTTCATTGCTTCATGAAGAGCCAAAGTCTCCATTTTAATAAGCGGCCGAGCCTTTCGTCTCAGTACAGAGACTGAAAGACGCTGTCGTCCACTGGCGTGGGCTCCATTGTTTCCCTGAAAGACCTAAGTGCCACTCTGGGTATTGTTTCCACTGAAGGGGAGCGCGGTTACCATGGAAACCATAGGATGCCCTCTCATAGGCTATGGGTTAGAGAAAAGGCAGGGCCAAAGACGGAGTAAAAAAAGATTTAAAAAGAAGAAGAAGAAGAAGATTCCCAGACACAGATTTGTTTCTGTTCGTTTTGTTTCTGTGTGGTTTTGTACCGACAGAATTTCTTGGACAAAGACTCAAGGAGGTGAGTGTATGTGTGTGTATGTATGCATGCGTGTGTGTGTGCGTGCGTGCGTGCGTGTGTGTGTGTGTGTGTGTCTCTGTTTTGCTATTTCAGTCTTAGAAGAACGGACTGATGACAGAGAAAATTGTTTGTGTTCAGCATCTCTGACAAACAGAAAGCTGCTCGCTTGAACCGCAATTCATGGAAACACTGATCAGTTTTGTGTAATCTGGGAAGCAACAGGAAAGTTTAATGGAGGGTAAAACTGTGTGAATCCAAAAACAGGCCAGTGGCCCTCAGCCTCAGACATAACAGGATACTCGGTAGGATGAACTCAGAGTTTCTTTTGTTGTTTTGGCAGAGCGATTCTGGAAACAGGACGCGATGCGTGTCGCTCTGCGGCCTCGAAGGTGAGTCGTTTCTCTGAGCACGACCAGAATAATGGCAAAAGATACAATTGGATCCTATTAAGATCTCTAGTCTTCTCAAAGTTGTGTTTAGCAAATTTTTATTTTTTTTTTTAGATCTGTTAAGGTCTTTGGACCTCATCTGTTTTTACGGAACAGGATTCAAGCCAAAAAATAAAAAATAAATAAAATACTGGCTAATTTTTTTTTTCTCAAATTCCGACTTTTTTCTTAGATTTCTGTTATTAACTCAGATTATTTTATTTATTCCTAAAGGTAGATTTGATTTCCAGTGGTAATGTCAAAATTTTGACTTTAAACTTAGAATTCTAATTCTATCAATCTATGTCAAAATCCACATAAGTAAACAAACCTCAATACACAGCACATGATTTTATTTTGTATTCGGACCAAATGTGAAAAATCAAGGAGGTGTGTCAATATTTTTCTTCTCTCATTTTGAGTTTGTGCTGCGCCCTCTAGTGGCTGCTTGGTGCTCTGCCTGTGTGTGTCTGTGGCCACCCTGTTGCTGCAGGGCCTCTGGGTGCTTCCTGAGATGACCAGGAGTGAAACTGCTGCTGGGAAGACACCTGACGAGAAGAGTAATACACACACACATACACACACACGCACGCACGCACGCACGCACGCACACACACACACACACACACACACACACACACACACACACACACACACACACACACACACAAGCCAAGATCAGTGAGCAGAAAATTTGGATTTGCAGCTGAGACTCTTTAAACATACAATATGAAATGTTTGATGTATTTTTAAACGGGAAGGAATCAAATTATCCAAACACGTGAGAAAGGAAGAGACATGTGGAGGTTCAGGGATTAAAACCGGTTCTCCGAAGTGTTAGGTGAAGATTTGTACACAGTTCGCGGTGGGTCCTGACGCTCATTTATCCTCCTTCGCCTGACGGCTGTGGGTTTGTGGTCGGCTCTAAACCAAAATACTGTTGTGTTGCTGAGCTGTTTCTGCAACGAGGAAAAGCGTGAATGATGAAGAGCTTTGTTTTTGAAACAGAGAAATCAGTTTCTGGAGTAATGAGGACGTTTTTGATCACAGTGAGGCGTTTCTCACGTCCAAATCTGGTTCATTAATTTAACAGTTTAAATGGAAACCTGTTACTGTGGAAATTAATCGGTTTTATTAAAGGGGAACTTTTATATACAATTCATATTTTGTACATTTTTGTACTTCCATTTGTTTATAAAAACAGACCAAGCACTTAAAAAAAAAAACCTCAGCAGTTTTATGGCAATAAGTTCATGTTTTTTGGTGTCTGGAAAACATTTCAAAAACCTTTTAACGTAATGTCACAAATCAGCAGGCACTGTGCTGTTACCTAGCAACCCCAGCAGAATTCCACCCGTTACCTAGCAACCAAGCAGAATTCCGACACATTTGGTCAGCTGGTTTTACCGCTGTATGTGCTGTACAATGGCTGCTGGAAAAGACAGAATGTTTTGTGTTGACTCACTTTCCAGAAACCACTTGCTGCATTCTAGCTGGTTGTGCAGGAGACTCCACTTTGGCTTTTCAAATATTTTCAATATTAGATCACCTAGTATTTTCAAATGTACGGTTTTATAATTGCGCATCTGTTTGGAAATGTTGAGCTGGACTGTGTAGCCAGCAGCAGATTATTTGGATCTAAAGTGATGGAGGCCCTAAAACAGCAAAATAGGCAGAACTGTGCAGACTAAAATATAATTACCAAAGAATAATTTACCCTAACCCTAAAAAAAGAAAATAAATTTAATTGATTTAAGGAGATTAATTGTGTGTAACATAGATCTCCACACTGCAAAAACACAAAATCTAACCAAGTATTTTATTGGTCTAGTTTCTATTGGAAATATTTTAGTACACTTTAAATAAGACAAAACTAACTTAAAGTAACTTTTCAGCAACATATAGCAGCTTGTTTTAAGTTAATAATTCCTTAATCTTGATGAAAAATGTCTAGTTCCTCTGACGCCGTTACCTAGCAACCCTAGCCAAGCCCAGCCTGTTGCCTAGCAACCAGTTCTAGTTCCACTGGCAGATTATTTCACTAATAAGACATTTTTGTAAGTGGAATATGGAAGTGAAACTAGAACTTTTTCATCAATATTAAGGATTTGTGACTTACAATGAGTTCATATTTCTTACTGAAAATTTTCTTCTAAATTAGTTTCGTCTCATTTCAAGTGAGCGAAGATATTTGCACCAGAAACTAAACAAAAGCACTCGGTTAGATTTTGTGCATTTAGCGTGCGCGCTATTTTCGGAACATTTAAAACACGACGGACTTAACATTTGAACAAACAAAATGGCTTGTGTGAGAAACTGAAACATGGTGGCCACTAGTGACTCACAATCCCTGGAAAATGATACTTGATCCAAACATTCCCGTCTTTTTCCGGTCCTATTCGACGAAATTTGTTTCTGAGAGACAGTGGAACCCACCGCCGCTCTTCGGCCACAACAGCTTCGTGCTTTGAGTTGCCCACCTCAACTTGTGTACAAAGAGCCTGTCAGAAACAGGTTTGTTGGAAATTTCAGGCGACACATGAAGGAAAAACTGCTACAGAAAAGACATTGATGAATGAGCTCCAATTTATCACCAAATGTCCACTTTTCATTCTGTCTCTGTGAGAAATTACAAACAGATTTTTAACTTAACTTTGGTTTTTGAAATTATTTATTTCACTGAAAAATTGTCAACATGACTTCAATGCAAAAACACAAAATCTTACCAAGTATTTTTGGTCTAGCTTCCAGTGCAGATATTTTAATACATTTGAAATAAGACAAAACGAACTTTGAAGCTCCTATATTTTGATGAAAAGTTACTTGTAACTTTGCTTTGTCTCATTTCAACTGCATTAAGACATTTATGCCAGAATTAGACCTAAAATACTCTGTAAGATTTTGTGTTTTTCAGTGAATCTGTAGAATCTATTAAAAGGAGCAGCAGTTACACTGCAAAAACACAAAATTTCACCAAGTATTTTTGGTCTAATTCTAGTGCAAATATCTTAGACAAAACTAATTTTTCAGCAAATTATAGGAGCTTGTTTTAAGTAAATAATTTATTAATATTAGTAAAAAGAAACTACTTGTCCATTGGCAGATTTTCCCCATATTACTGGTAAAAAAATATTGTTATAAGTTAAATAATCTGCCAGTGGAACTAGGATTATTGATTTAAAACAATTTCATATTTGCTTAAAAGGTACTTGTACGTTAACTGGTTTTAACTGGAAGTGCTTTTGAAGGAGTGTGTGGCATTAAATGGGACAACTGTCTGTCTGTTCTTCATATTCCAGGCGATGATTTTCGCTTCCACATGCTGGCTGTTCGGCTGGAGGCCTTGAACGCTCAGGTGCAGAAACTGAGCAGTAAGAGAGATAAAACCCAGACGAGCAGGAATGACCTCAGTTTACTGCTGCAGAGGTACGTTTCCCCTCAAAGAAAAGCACTTTGAAAGAACTTGTTGTGTTTAATCCTGTGCAGCACTAGTTTTTGCTGTTTGTTTTCAAATTTTGTAGTGAAAGTTCTGCTATTATGGAGAGAAAGGTGTGAATTAGCTTGATTTTTTATTTTATTTTATCACAAAACTATTTTTTTTACTGTTTTACATGTCACAGAATGACCTGCTAACTTCATTTTATAAATCCATGTGAAGTTGTCAAAAGTTAAAGCCGATTAGGAAACGAGGTGCTGCCTCCGGTGTTCACCCGTCAGAATTACATCTGACTCGCTGAAAATACGTTTCTCTTATTGATAAAACCTGATTTCCAAAGTGAGACGTTCAGTCACGGTAAACAGGGCTTCGTTGTTTAACTTTTTAAAGTTTAATTCAGTCATTGTGGAACAGAAGCTCCGCCCCCAGACAAATTTGGAAAAACTCCAAAGTGGGCGGAGCCAACAGACACAAAGGGGCGTGGCCAAGCGTCTGGGTGAGTAACAGGGCAAAAGACGCCAACTTGTTGCTTAATTTAGTCACTTTTTCTGAATAAAGCCACAATTATGGTGACTTTTTCTGTGATTGGAGGTTTTAATGGTGACAACATGTGAATAATCAGTTCTGTCAGGAGGGTGTTGATGAGAGTGTCATCATCAACCAAACTTTTCCATTGTAACCAATTGGAAAATCCACCTGCAGTAGCCACTATTCAACCTGAAGAGGGCAGCACTGAGACGGAATTAAGCTAATTTTCATGAAAATACCACAAGCTGCATGGAAATATATAGATAAGGATTAATTTAGACAATTTATCTGCATAAAAAGAAAGTTAGTTTGGGATTTAGTTATAGTTTAAATTTGCAAATGGGCAATTATACAACCGTACATCTTGGAAAAGCAGAAGCGGAGCCTCCTGCACAAGCAACAACAATGCAGCAAGTGGTTTCTGGATGATAAGTCAAAAACAAAACACTTGTTTTTTTCCAGCAGCCATTGTACAGCTCCACTAGAGTTGTTAGGTTACCTAGCAAGGGTTGCTAGGTAACGGTTGCTAAGTGCCAGTCAAATTTGGCTCTAATTGGGAGGTGGCTCATTTTCCAGACGCCAGAAAACCTGAACTTTATGTTTTTTAAGCGTTTTGATTGTTTTTAAAGGCAGTTGAAACCTAAACAAGCAAACGAAGCAACAAAAACTCACCATCTGTGCCACTTACGTAACTATCGACTGTTCCTGTCTGTCTTCCAGCTTCAGAGAAGACCAGCAGGGATTGGCCCAGCTGGTGGAGAGGGAGCTGCAGAAAGTGTCTCAGAGGCTCGACCAGCTCGCCCTTCATCATCATCATCATCACCATCAGGCTTCCACTCCACACATTTACATCAGACCCTATAACAGCACAGGTCTGAGGCCATCCGTTAGATTTGATTTGTTCTGATGATTAATGCATTATTTAGGAAACACTTCATTCATTCATTCATTCATTCATTCATTCATTCATTCATTCATTCATTCATTCATTCATTCATTCATCTCCTTAGTGTTTACTTCTACTGGTCAGAATCTCAGCAAATAAAGTGCATTTATTTACTCATAAATACTTTTCAGATGTAAAATCTAAAAATGTAGAAAGCATAAATTAAGTTTAGGTTTCATTTATAACCAGAACTTTTCGTTTCTGAAACATTTTAAGAAGGAAATTTTAAAATCTAGCTTATTTCTGTGAAAATTCACATTAAAATTCATCCTGAAATGAAGGAAAATATGTCCTGAAAAGTATTTAAACCACTTCAACTTTTTGTGACTTTATAAAAAACACTCTCCGATTTATTCTGAGTTTATGTGACAAACTAAAGCAAAACAGAGCAGCAATGGTTACATAGAGGAATTTTTATTTTACATTTTTATAAGCAATAATTGATAAAGTGTCTGTTTATATTCAATTCACTTTTATTACTAATATAAATAAAATGCAGCCCAGCTAACAGCTAACCAAACAAATACCTACAATAAGAAAAAGTGTTATTTTTAAAGATCCACCATTTTATTTATGTTATTAAGTTTGAAAAGCAAAACCTTTGCAGAAAGAGAATGGATGCATTTCAGGATGCTGGTGGAAAATAATGAAAAGCACAAAGTTCCCAAACCAATTACAAGAAAATAATTTTCTCTCCTTCTGATTAATCAAAACGATTAATCTGATAAAACACTTGGCTCATTTATCGTTAACTGGAGTAGACAGAAAGACTCAGTTTACTGAAAAAACTAATTATTCAGAGCAGAGATGGAGCCAAAGCTGCACAGAAATCCAAACATTTTCTATTTAAAACTCCTCCAGTGGTAAAGTTTTAAAGTTCAAATCCTCTACAGAAAAACAACATCATTACATTTTGTTTGCATATTTTAATGTATTTCTAATAATGCTTCGAAAAGACTTTTGTGATTAAATAAAAATTCAGATTAATGGAATTTTAAAACAGTTGCTGGTTTAAGACAATCTGATCGATCCAGACTGAAGCTGATCCGAGACGGAAACGTTTTCTGAAACTTTTTGTAGTTAAATTGTTATTTAAAGTGTTTCAGCTGAGAAAATGAGTCTGTTTTTCAATAACTGTAAACGTCTCAGCAGCAGGTTTAAACCCAAAGAAAACTCACTTTACAGCCTGCGGACAGGTTCGCCACCGCCTGTGAACGAGGGTCAAAGGTCAGTGGACCCAGGTGGCTTTTTAAGATGAAACCCTGAAATAGACGTTTAAAAAGTCCCAAAGCGGAAACAAGTTTAACCAAACATCTGCTGCCCTGCTGAGACCCAGAGTTTGGTCGTAATTAATTATGTTTATTTGTACCTTGAGGAGTATTTTTACTAGTCCTTCTTTATACTTTTACTTGAGTAAAACTTCTGGATTTTCTACCCACTGAATTAAAAACAAACAAATTGTTTGTTTTTGTTAAAGTTTCATGTTTTATATTGGAAAAAATTTATTTGGAAAATGTTTCTTTTGTTTTATTTTCTAGGGCCACAATAAGAAAATATTTTTTTGCTAATACTTATTTTATATTTACCTTACTTATATTACTTATTTCTATTTTCATCCTTAAAATACCAACGTTTCCACATAGCTTTGTCTTCATTAGTTACATGTAGTGATGTAAATATTGATGTTTTGACCAGTTACTTCAGTCGAGTTTTTACCAAATGCTTTTTCAGTCTTTCTTCTCGGATGGAAACTTTTTACTTTTACTTGAGTAAAAACATGTTGAAGTTTTGCTCCTTTAACTAAAGTGTAGTTTTATTCTGATTAATATGAGCGTCAGAGCAGAAACCTGCATCCAGCTCACATTACCTCACACCCATAAAAAGCAAAAAACCCACCAGATTACCCAGGATTCCTTTCACCAGCTCGTCTGCTCGTACTTTTGTTTCTGCAGGAAGGAACGTCCCACCGCTGGTTTTCTTATCGTTTTTTCTGTAGTTTTAAGACGTTTCTTTACACAGTTGTGTGTTTTGGCTGCGGCTCCCAGTGTAAATGGGAATGTTTGGTAAGAAGCAGGTGGCTCAGGTGTGTGTGTGTGTGTGTGTGTGTGTTGATTGACGTTGGCTGGAGATGCTGGGCGGTTTACGGGAAAGCGGCTCTGATGCCAGTCACAGACATGGCAGCTCTAATGCGCTGCTCATTCAGGACGTTGTTTATCAAAGTTAAAGCAGTCGCACAATGTTGCTTTTGTTCCCGTCTCTCCTGCAGGACCTGATGGGAAGTGTGAGGTGCCGACAGATCCGGCTTACCCAGTGTGTGCGGAGAAGGTGGAGGTGAGAGGCTGTGAAACATTTACGCTGCATGTGCAGAATGTTGCAGTAAAAGTGTTTATTTTATAATTTTGAAGTTTGGACAACCATAATAACACAGTTTTTACAGTTTGTCACATTACAGCCATGATTTTTATTGGGATTTTATGTGGCAGATCAACACAAAGTGAAATGTGAACAAATGGTTTTTAATCTTTTTTAAATCTGGAAAGATTTGCTGCACTGAATTTATAAAACACTTTTCACTCAAAGCGTTTCTCACTGCAACTATAAAGTAGTTATTCATCTGTGAATGTCAAAGATTCAAACTCAACATTTAATTAACAAGTTAAGTAGTGAACTAAATAAACTAAATATTCAGCTCCCTAAATATGCAGTGAGCTAAATATTTAGTTCATAACTAAATTTATAGTTTAGTTTTTGGCTAAATGTTTAACTTGGTAGAAAAAAAATAGTTAAAAAGTTAAATATTTAGCTTCAAACCAAATGTTTAGTCTAATGGCAGTTATTTAGTTTACAAATGAAATATTTATCTCCAAACTACATACTTAGATTGAAGCTAAATATTTTACTGGCCAACTAAATATTTATTTTTGGGACTAAATATTTAGTTTGAGGTAAATATTTAATTTGAAACAAAGTATTTAGCTTGTTAACCAACTATTTTGCTTGGAGCTAAATATTTAGTTGTACTGTTGGACAACCCACTTTAGTTTCCATCTTCCATGAAATCTGACCAACTTCCCAGTCCTTCCTGAACAGGAATATTCCCACATCATGCTGCATGTTTTGCTTTCGGCAGCTTTCACTTTTACATAAAATCCTCACAGAGAGAATTTCCCCTCGTTGCAGAAATATGTGAAACAATCCAGATAAAAGCTGATACAGTTCTTTATCAAATGATTTAAATAATCGCTAGTTTCAGTTGTCTTTAATATTTGCTTGTAAAAACAAAAGGCAAACATGTTAATTCAGCCTTTTTAATGTATGTGTCAGTTCCTCAGGGCGCGGTGGCAGTCGGACCCCTGTTACGCCTTTTACGGGGTGGATGGCTCCACCTGCTCCATTTTGGTGTATTTGAGCCAGGTGGAAGACTTTTGCCCAACCCAACCTGGGCGGGACCACACAGCAGCATCATGGCGTCACAAAACTCCTTCTTATACGAAGCAGGTATTTCTATCAGAGCAGCTATGATTCAGTTTGCAGATTCACAGGAGATGTGGAGGATTTTTGGAGTGTTTTGGTTTGGAGATTCGCAGGCCTTCATTCGGGACTCCCTCAGTCCGCTCTATGAGGCGATCAGCAGCAGCAGCAGCAGTCCGGTGGTGAAGTTCATCCGGTCCAGAGTGGAGAGGATGTCTGGAAGTTGGATTTGGGCCGGGAGAGGAATGAAGCCGTACCGGAGCAAGACGGCCTCACCGCAGATGAAGGTGCAGTTTTCCTCAAAACCTCGGATAAGGGCGGACATTTTTAGCACATGCGCACAACGCCGGAGGACAAAAAAAGGCGATTCTTTAACTCACCATCCAGTAAGCGGCTGCCGCGCTGGAGCGACTCGGTTAACTAAACGAAACCTGCAGACAGTATTCATGTAGCGCGGTGCGCCACAGCAAACGGGAAAATAACGCAGGAAACCCGTTAAGAGCAACTCAAAGTCACCCACATCCTTTCTTTTTCTCGCTCTCTATGTCGGCTACGCTACACGCAGACTCGTTGCCATAGCAACTGACTGACAACAGCTCCACTAGTGTATCAGGATTCAACAAAAAAAAAAAAACACTCAAACATTTCCCACATACAGAACAAAACATTCAGGCCGTTACTATTTTCAGGCTTGATGTTTATTTTGTGATTATTAATAACTGATCGTTGTGGTAGATTAGCTACACTGCTAATAGCTAGGCTAACACAGCAGTGGTTGATGAGCTACACTGCTATTAGCTCATCAACCACTAAGCTAACACAGCAGTGGTTGATGAGCTACACTGCTATTAGCTCATCAACCACTAAGCTAACACAGCAGTGCAGCAAATTCTGCAGCACATCTACATGTTAAGTTGTCAGAGTCAAGCTAGCATAACTGACCTACTTCCCTCTGCCTTCCTTACTATTTTTGTAATTAAAACTTCAAATCCCAGTCTTAGACCTTATTATTACTACTAATTGTTGACAGTTAGTAGTAAAGAACTGTGTACGTTTCTTCTTCTATTTATCAGACGTACATTTAAGATTTAGCAGCTAAAACCAATGTGGTCCTTCAACACACAGAACATCTTTAAAACACAGTAGGATTAACCGTAACAGTGCAGATGGATCTTTGATACCATGAATATTCCTTTCTGTAGGTGCTGCTTTATCTCGGCGCTCTGGCTGGAGAGGCTGGTCAGCGTTTTGAAGCGATGGTGGACCGAGGCGGGCCTCTTGGAGAACTGGTCCAGTGGGCCGACCTGAGCGCCTGCCTGACCATCCTGGGACACAACCTGACCTTCAGCACCTCACAGCGTCAACTACACAGGTCACACCTCTGCAAACACTACATGATCATCTTCCTGTAGTTAGCGCCCACCACTTGAGAAAATGAGCTAAAATTGGAGCTAATTAGTATCAAAATGGTTGAAGTTAGCATTAGCTTCAGCATTAGCTTCAGCTGAAAAGCATGTTGGTGTGGTACTTTAGCAGAACTAATGATTACGATTAATGCTACAGGGTTAGCACAACTAACTTTTTAGCTAGCGGTTCCCATCAGTGCCTTTTGCCAAAACTTTGTTTTTATGACTGTATTTAGTATTTATATTTATTTTAATGTGATCCTCTGTAGATTTGAAACATAAGGAGGGCCTCGCAGATTCATCTGATTAAAAAACACAACATTATTCTCTGCAGTCATTTTTTGATTCTTTGTCTAGCATATTTGTGTTTGTGCTGTTGGCAACAAGAACGTTGTCTGCTTCACGTTTTAGACTTTTTTAATAAATTGCTTTTCCACATCATGACAGCTAGTGTTGCAGTACACGGCTTTTTGTTTCTTCTAATCTTGCTTGTATTTTTTAACTTTTGGCTGCAGAAAATGTCAGAACTACACATTACTGGTGTCGTTCCTTTGCTGTGACTCGTCCAGACTGATAGGTGCAGCTCCAGGTCAGGGCAGCTGTCCAATCCAGAGACCTCTCACCTTTGACCTCATCTATACAGACTACCATGGGCTTGCTCACCTCCACAGAGCTATGGGACTGGCTTTCCAGCATTACCAGTATGATCCCAGTTGTCTCAGCACACAATTAGACATTAGCAGCATGTTAGTGTTTTGGTGTGTGATGTGTTTGAAGTTGGTTTTGAAGTATAAATAACTGCTCATGTACCATGCTAGGTGTCGTTTCAGGATCCTGGATTCATTCGGCACAGAGCCGGCCTTTAACCTGGCCAGTTATGCACATCTTCATGGATATAAAACCCTGTGGGGCAGCTGGGGGCTCCAACCTCGGCAGTATATGACCATGTTCCGTAAGTTAGCATCTCTGAGACAAATGATGGCCAAACACTCACACGCTGTGGCTTTTATTAAGGACTGACAAGAAGAAATCCATTGTTAAAGGAAAGCTGTAGGAAGTTCGCTAATATGCTAACAGTGGAGCTAATTTTTACTTTAGCTCTTTTGCTAACTTTGAAAACATTTAGCACCCTTAGCTTTGCCTTCATTAATTTTTTCCTCCTGTTCTCTCTTGTTATCTCACCAGTAATTTTATTATTAACAAGAAACATTGTTTTCTTTCTACAGTGCAACTGTCCACAACTTTTTGATGGTCTTAAAGTTAATATTAAACACATTGACGCTACAAAATGCAAAACATTTAAGGAACATAAATACTTTTACAAGGGCTCTTCGTCTATTTATCTTCCTCACTGAAAACTTTCATCCCAACACTTCTGCCCGTCATCATTCCCGACCTGCCAGAGGATGGAGACGAGCTGGAAGCAGGAGAGCCTCCTCATATGTCAAACTGGAGCGTTTTGCTTATTTATCCTGCAGAGCGGGAAGAGAGAAAGCTGCTTGTTAAGGATGTGAAAGAAAAAGAAAGAAGACACACAGTGATGACAAAAAAACAACTAAAACCAGAAAAAGATCAACAGAATCAGAAAACCAAAGTTTCCCCTTTCTTTTTTCGCTCCATAACAACCTTTGACCCTGACAGGTGTTGGGGATAAGTGGAGTTAAAAAAGATCCAGCAGGAAATTTAGTTTTGGATGGATGCAGACAGTTTTGGCAGGATTTCCTCCTACCATTCCTGGCGAACTCTGTGTAAAGTAAATACTCATCTCCAGCGCCTGCCTGTCCAAACAGCCTGCGCTCCGATTCAAGGCTCCTTTCCCTGCTGACAGATGATTAATGCTGCAGCTTCAACAGATTATCAATTTAAACTCTCCTTCGCTTGATGTCGCAGTAAACACTGTCACTAACAGCGGCCAAAACGGATTTCAGATTATTTTTTTATGCTTTTTGTTTAACATTTTTATTCTTGTTGTTTTGGTTTTTAAGCACCGAGTTCAAAGCGAGTAAATGCAAGAAATATCCAAATAATTACTTTTCAGAAGTCGACTTGTTGGTAAATAGATTCCAATATAAATGTCGCTTTTCTGTGAAATTAGTGAAGAAACTGTTGGCCTGGTAAAAATTAACACTTTCCTGCCTGAATTTATTTAGTTATAGAAAATTTATTTTGTCTGTCAATGAGTTGCTAAATTTGAAATTGTTCGGTTGAATGTAAAAAAGGATGATGAGTTTTTTTGTCCGTATCGAAGTTAGCCTGTTACAATAGACAGGCGAGTCACGTGTTCCAAACCCGGATGTTGACACTGGCGCAAGCCACGAAGAAGAAAACAACAGGAAGTAGTTAGAGGATGTTTTTTTATGACTTATCGCGTAAACAAGCTTATTAACGTGTGATTTCAAAGGCGTCTTTTATTTAACAGAAGCACCGCAATTACGAAGTTGTGTTTTTTCGGTTTTAGCGGGATGTTGACAAAGTTTTTCACGCATTTTTGACGGAAACGCAGCGACTGTTTCCTGCCATCTTCAGCTCATACTCCCGATAATTCCTTCCTGGGCTTCGTTGGTGAAGATGCGGTAAAGACAAAAGACGAGTTCCAGCCAGAAAGCTACAAGAAAGACAACATAGCAGTCATCTACGGCAAACAGGAATATATGTGGCAGGTAAGAGGATTCATGGTTGTTTTTACACTAATATTCAGGGGATTTATGGGAAAAATCTATAATTTTCTTGTCCTGCATTCCAGAAAGTGAAGGTCTTGTATTTTTTGATAATTAAGGCTCGGAGATGATGAAAGCCAAGCATTAGATTTTTCTGAAAAATTTTAAAACTGTGAAAAAGTTAAGAGCTAATCAATGGAAAACACCTGAAAATGTTTCCTGAGGCTCTAATTCTGTTGTCAAGTAACTAATAATTGCAATATTTGAAATTTCTCTGCATTCAGTGAGTACTACTAATATTAAATATTAAACACTCAAGTAATTTGATACTATATACATAAAACCTGATTGATTTGACTGATAAAATAATATTTAAAGGGGAATTTCATATTTTACACATTTTTGTACTTTCATTTGGGCTTAAAAGTCATTTTCTGGTAGTAAGTTAACGTTTTTGGTGTCTGGAAAATGAGCCTTTTCAAAAACCTCCGGACTGTTAAGTCATATTAACAGGCACTGCGCTGTTGCCTAGCAACTCAAGCTGCATCCCTTTCGATCAGCTGGTTTTATAGTGGTACAATGGCTGCTGTGAAAGACAAAGTGTTTTGTTTGTTAAATTTGATTATCTGGAGGGAAAATCTGAATTTCTGCAGGGTAAATCTGATTATCTGGAGGTGATCAGCCAGAAACTGGAGATCCATGCCACAGTCTACCAGCCTCCAGGACGCGCCTCCAGTCTTCCCAGTTTCATCAAAAACCATGGACTTTTGACTCAGGAAAACTTCCTGCAGCTTCTCCGCAGAGCAAAGGTCAGATAAAAGGAAAAAAAAACACATATTCCATGCAAATAGTATTTGTAAAATCAAAAAACACCAGTGCAGGAGTGTTGCTGCCCCCTGCAGGTGTTTGTGGGTCTCGGGTTTCCCTACGAGGGTCCGGCTCCGGTTGAGGCCGTCGCTCTGGGCTGCATGTTCCTCCAGCCGCGGTTTGACCCGCCACACTCGTCCCACAACGACGGCTTCTACAAAGGCAAGCCCACAACGAGACAGGTAGCTCAAAAACCCAGAGGAAAAACTAAACTTCTTAAAGGGGCAGAATCGTGTAAAATCCACTTTTCTTAACTTCATGTTATAAAACAAACCTGGAGTTTTACTTTGACTCTTTCATGCTTTAATCCTTTAATCTCCATGGCAACCATTAAACTTTTAAAAATGCAAAGGTAGACTTGGCTCCACTTTTGAGGCTAAGCTCCTCCCCCTCAGCTCCTTCAGACTAGCCAGCAGCAATTAGCAAACACCCACTGAAACATCTGAGCTCGTTATTGGAGAAAAATGTTGTTAAAGGCATAATGGAGGAGAAATGTTGTGATGACTTCCTGAAGGCGGAGTTTCAGAAAGAGACACAGGCCCAATTTCAATGCATTAAAACACAAAGTCACTTTATTTCAGTCATATTTGACATATATACTGTTTTTATAAGTTATTACAGTTACTTATTTGTGCTATGAAATGGAACTATGTGCCCCTTTAAACTCCAGTAAAATGTGCCTAAATTTCTTCTTTAATGCATTGGATTTCCAAAAAATAAACTTCAGTTTGAGTCAAATATAACAATTTGTTATTATTTCATCATCATTTCATTAACAAAAAAAAACAAACAAAAAAAAAACAATAATAAAATTTATTTTTTAAAATCTAAAAATTTTGGGAGATGAAACAAAAACTTATTTTAAACTTATTTATAATATTTATAAAACGTTTATACAATGTTTAGTGCAAGAAAAAAATTCTGGTGATGAACAAAAAAAAATCTAATTATCTTATGTTCCATCCTCATTTTCTTTAATTTGATGCCAAAATTTTCAAAATAAGAGCTTGCTGAGAAAACTAAATTATATTTGATTATGTTATTTTAAACACTTCAGAAAACCCAAAAGAAAAAAGATTTTTAAACTGTAGACATGAATTAGTTTGGATGTTCTGGTAAAAACGGTGAATAACTTTGAATGCCAGATTACTTCACAGCACCCGTATGCGGAGCGTTTCGTCGGTAAACCGTTCGTTTGGACTGTGGATGTGACCAACGGGACGGACGTGAGGGAGGCAGTCGAGTCGATCCTAAAAACACAGGTAACAAAGAGTTCACTGAACAAACATTAGAGTTCAGCAGCTAAACGGTTCATTATGAATGAACAACCAGTAACCTCTGAGTTTCCTGGCCTGTTTTTGTGTTGGTCCAGGTAAACATGTTTACCTGTTTTTCCAGGTGAGGCCTTTCACGCCTCCAGAGTTCACCTGTGTGGGAATGTTGGAGCGAATGCGGCGTTATGTCACTCAGCAGGTACAGAAACAACCAAAATTCCCTCATTTACCTGGAAATTCAGGGTTTTGTTGTTAGAAATCAACAATTTTAGGTCAGTTTTAGCTTTCTTATTACGGAGTTCAAACGGTGCTGAAACTCTTGAAAACTGGATTTATTTCTGTATAAAATCCTGTCAAGTATTTATTTGTTCTGCACTGTTTTGTAATAGAAAGTTTACAATTTAATGTTTGATTAAAAGCATTTTGCACATTTTGAAACATTAATTACAGTAGAAACCAGATATTTTCATACAGTAAATAAAAAGACAGACTTTTTTCTTCTTGCTGTCCAAAAGTAAATCGAAGTATTAGGATCATGCTAAGAAAAAATAAAATTAAGATAAAATTATGTGGATAAAGTTGAAATAATATTGAATAAAGTCATAGTAATAGCTTCATATTTTGAGAGTAAAATCTGAATATTATGACTTTATCTTGTAATTTTATTTAATTTTTTTAGTTTTATTTTAAATCTGACAGAAGTACCAAAATTATTTGTATTTGCTAAAAGCCAGAAAACTCAGCAGAAAACATTTTTTAGAAAATATTTTTGTGACTTTTCCTTTTATATTTAAACGTTTAATTTGAACGGGAAAGTTATTTAGCTTAACAGCATTTGTTTGGATTTTAATGTAATGAATATTTATTATTCCTAATTTCTCACTGACTTTTTGTTCTTTGTAATTTAAATAACGTTTTTTGTATTTAATATGTTAAATTTAGGTATTTAAATCTTCAGTTAAATTATAATTTTTTTTCTCAGACCAGACATTTCGAAACTTAACATTTTGTTTTATTTTAGTTCACCTCCAAATCTTATCGCAAGGCTTTATTAATAACAGTAATAAATTAATTGAAACAGTTTTTTTTTAGTTCATGTGTATTATTTTTATCTCAAAATTTGGTTCTGGAAAAGTTTGAAAACTGACCTTGAAAGTGCTTGAATTAGCAAATGTTAACGGCAAAAGAACTGAATATCGACTAGATCTTGTTGAAACGACTCAGTGCTCCTGTTCTCTCATCGTCAGAACTTCTGTGGTAACTCCACGGCTGTGTGGGACCCAGAACCGGTTCTGACTGTTCTTCTGGGTCCACTGGGTCAGTCCTGCGTGGATGTGTGTTGGCGCTCCGCCCTCACCTGTGACCCGGCTCTCTTTCACCGCCTCAACACCCCCGACACGTTCACCAGGTGACGAGTTTCACTGCATGGGGTGTCCAAACTGCGGCTGGGGGGCCATTTGTGGCCCTTTGACTGAATTTGGGCGGCCCCCAAACTGCAATTTGAGAATGATATAAAACTACACAACAGGAGATGGAGACTTTTTATTTGTAATAAGGGTAACAGTGAACTGATGGCGTCGAGGTTCTGGAGCCGGAGTTGCATCATCGTAGAGAAAAAAAACTATTTAATCAAAAAACGTGAGTTTTGTTCAAAATTGGCATGTTTCTTCGTAGTTTCAATTTGCGCAACTACAGACACGATGCATGTTGTTTACATCCAGACAACACAAGACGATTCTTTTCCTCGCCATCTGCAGCAGAGCATAGAACCATTAACGAAATGAAACCTGGAGATGAAGGTATCAATTAACTGCTGTGTGGCACAGCACAGGGAGAATAATGCAGAAAAACCATTGAAGAACAACTCAAAACCACTTTTTATCTCACTTTCTGTGTCTGCTACGCTACACCCAGACCAGTTGCCATAGCAACTGACAGCATCACCACTTTATGTTTCAGGATTCAACACCAAAAAAAACTCAAACATTTCCCACACAAAGAACAGAGCACTCAGTTTTTAGACTTGATGGTTATTTTGCAATTATTAATAAGTGATCGCTATGATAGATTAGTTACCGCTGCTATTAGCTAAGCTAACACAGCTTAGCTGTGTTAGCTTAGCTGATTAGTTACCGCTGCTATTAGCAAAGCTAACACGGCGATGGCTGATTAGTTACCGCTGCTATTAGCTAAGCTAACACAGCGATGGCTGATTAGTTACCGCTGCTATTAGCTAAGCTAACACAGCTAGTCAGTTGTTCAGCTAATTTAAATATCCGCTCTACTGATGAGTCGTCTTTATTTTTTATTTTTTTAACCAAACCGAAACACACCGAATTCTGCAGCACATCTAAATGTTCCTGTCACAGTCAAGCTAGCATCACTGACCTACTTCCCTCTCCGTCACTTAATCTTAAAATGAAAACCTTCTCCTGACCTTTTCTTGTTGTCGTCGTGTTGACAATCAGTAGCAAAGCACAGTATCCATTTTTCTTTTATAAATCATGCATATATTTAAGATTTAGCACGTTATGTTGACAACTTAACAGCTAAAACCAATGCTAGTCATTGTCGGCAAGCAGCTGACGATGAAAGAAATCAGGATGGAGCAGAAATACTCAGGAACCTTTGTTTGTTTCTCAGGATTGGACTAGGCTGCTCCAGCACGGTGCAGGAGGTCAATCATTTGTTTCCGTCTTACAGCCCTTGGGGGCGGCTGTGCGGCCTTCAGCAGGAGCCTCTGCTGTTCAGCTGTGCCGGATTGGACTCGTCACATCGCAGACTATGTCCCTGCAGAAGCCACCATGAATAAGCGTGGGCTTTGATTAGGACTTTGGAAGAACTCAGGAAAAATCATCAGCCAAAGGGAATTCTGACAAAGATTTAGAGAATTTATATTAGTATCTACCTGGAGGCTGGATGTGACCGAATCAGGAAAAGGGTTGTACAGTTGTTGTTGATACTCAGGAAGCAGATTTTTAATCAATGTATGTAAGTTTTCTATAAGTTTTAAAAACATGTTCATTACATTTCTTCCCCCAAAATTATTCTTAATGAGATTTTAATCTGGTCAGTTCTGCCTATTATGAGATGTTTTAGGTCTCTGTCGCTTTAATTCCAAATAAGCTGCGCCTGGCCACGCCCCCAACTCGGTAATGGCTGCAAACAGATGTGCAGTTGTACAACCATACCTCTTTGAAAAGTAGAAGTAGAGCCTCCTGCGCAACCAACAAGAATGCAGTAAGTGGTTTTTACTTGGTCCGATTTGGGACCAAAATTGCAACATTTGTTACCTTTTTGGTTCTCATTTACTCCACTGACTCAAACCAGCCAAATCCTTGGGTAAACCTGTTCCTCTCCTGGCCAGGGGTGGCGCTGCACCAAGAACCACTGAAGCAAACGACACAAACACCTCTGAGAAAGACACTGAGCACAACTTCCTTCTTTACAAAATGTAAACAAAAATGGAGTGGCATCAGATTTTAGCAGTTGGAGAATTTCTCTTTACATCTGCATTTGAACCGCACCAGAGTTCACTTCAACCGAACTGAGCCCGAGGTTTGTAGGCGGACCAGAGTTTGACTCTGGGTTTACGCTCACATCTCCCCAAACCAACCAGACTTTCTAAGCAAGCAGACTGGTGTTGGATTAAAGCGAATTAAACGGTTTAAACCTACAGTTTAGGCTGGTGTGAATGCAGCCTAAACCGTAGGTCAAATCAAAGCAGCAGCCATTGTACAGCGCTTGGGTTGTGGATTTAATTGTATTGTTTATCATTTATTGTGATAAATTTCTCATGATAAAAATTTTGATTTATTGTCATAATAAATTCTAAATAATGATTCCTAAAACCCCCTGAAACTGCCCATATTGTTGGGATTGTTTTATTATTTTCTTCACTGTTTTTGCAATGAAAGGATAAATAAATATCAATAAATCTGAATATGATTGAGCTGCAGTTCAGTGATACAGATCACACTTATGTGACTGCTGGCCTAAAGAAGCGGATTAAAAGTAGGAATGCTTTTCGAGGAGCAGTTTCTGGCCAGGATGTGCTGCGACAAACAGTATCAGACATACAATGACCAAAAAATGACATAAGAAATAGTTATTATCGTGATGTTTTATCGTTATCGCCATAGTGCCACAAAATATCGCGATAAAACTTAAAGTCCGTGTCTCTCACCCCCAGAACGTGCATATAGCAGTGAAACTAGCTGACCAAATGTGCTTCAGTTCCACTTGGGTTGCTAGGTAACGAGCAGGGCTTGGCTGGGGTTGCTAGGCAACAGCGCAGAGCCCTTCGATGTGACTTAAAGGGGCAGTATCATGTGTTTCCCAGGCACATGTAGCACCATCTTATATCACAGTAAAGTAGCTATGTTAACTTCAGTTGTTAAAGAAATGCTGTGCACTGCAAAAACACAAAATCTTACCAAGTAATTTTGTCCTAGTTTCTAGTGTAAATATCTTAGTAAACTTGAAATAAAAAAATCTAATTTAAAAGTAACTTTTCAGCAAGATATAGAGACTTCTTTAAAGTCAGTATTTCCTTAGTATTGATGAAAAAGTGCTACTTCCTTTGGCAGATAAATTAACTTAAAACTTGGGAAAATATCTTGGAATAAGTGAAATAATTTGCCAGTGGAACTTTTTCATCAATTTTAAGGAATTAGTTACTTAAACTAATGTACATGTAAGTTAGTTTTCTCTTATTTCAAATGTACTAAGATATTTTCACTGGAAACTAGACCAAAAATACTTGGTAAAATTTAGTTTTTTGCAGTGTATATATCAAGTATAACCTAAAACAAATTTTACTTTCCAATTTAAAACTTAAAATTGGGTTTCAGAAGCAGTCCTGCCTTTAAAGTTGGTGAAGTTTGTAAAGTTTTCACAGCTCAATAGTGGGTTGTCTGTTCTGATTGTGTCAGTCGGTTGTTCCGTCGTTTCGGTTTTGGTTTCCTCAGAGGAAAGCGGCTGACAGGCTAAACGATGAGGCTTATTATCCGAGTGAATCACGGATAACCTTTGGATATCTTCGAGAGGTCGCCGCCATGTGACAGTGATTATGTTGTCATAAAAGCCAACGGTTCCCAACCGTGTTTAACTTTCTAAACCCCTGAGGTCGCTTTGAGTCCAAGTCCCCTGCTAGGAGGCAGAAAGGCTGATTGTGTGTTTCCAGCACCTATTTAAAAGAGTCAAGAGGTGATGGCACAAATTATGCTTTCTTGAGTTATCTAACTGGAAATTACACCTTAAAAATAATTCAGATCATAACAAATAACTTACTTTGCTCAAATATTATCCCTGATTATGACCTGCAGCTTTCAGGGTCTTCCCCAATAAGTGGAAACATGCAACCTTTAATCCAATTATACTGGAATTTAACTTCGTGTTTTTTTTTTAAGTGAGCATTTCCTTAGTTACATGGATTTTCTCATCTTCAATAACATCAAAAAGAAACAAAGGCCGTGTCGGCGATGAGCTGCTGGGCTACATGGCACAGCTGTTAGCAAAGATGGATCCAAAAACCCAAAAAACTGATTTTTTTAGGGAGTTTTGTTTCCACTTGGAAACGGCTCTGATTAATGCTGACTGGCAGAAAAAGACACATTTTCTGTCTCATTTCACTCCATGTAACCAAAAGATGTTGTCGCTCAGGAATTAGACCTCTCAGTGTCGCGTCAGCAAGACGAACTGGGTGAAATGGTGCAAACATTATTTCAGATAACCTCCGGAGAATCAGGGGATTTTATTTGGCTGCGTCGGAGGCGAGCGTTGCCTTAAGCTGTGGGAAGAAAAGAGGGAAATCTGGCTCCAGGATTCCTCTAAAACTGGGTTTTTTGGGGAAATAATGTGTCCCTTTCAGATGAGTCACGTTGTTTATATCAGACGCTTTGCGGCTTATGAAGGCTGCAGCTCTTTTCTCTGATAGCACAGAGTTCAGACTGTGTTCAAAACCTACGTTTTCAGATAATCTCAGATGTTTTTGACGAATAAAAGTGGAATTTTTGGAGCTTTTTCTCGCAGAATTTCAGTTTTTAAACTTCAAAATTTCCAAGGCTTTTCTAGAAATTTCTTAGATTAATCTCAAAAATAAATGTTTAACTAGGGAATTTTCAACTGTTGAAAATCAGAAATGTTCTTGTTTCTTTTCTCAAAAGCTTCTGAGATTAATCCCAAAATGTCATTTTTTCTAGCAAATTTTTTGACTTTTGAAATTCAGAAATTTTGAAAGTTTTTCAAGAACATTTCAGAAATTTAGCTCAAATTTTCTGAGATTTTTAGCAGAAATTTACTCTTCCAATTTGTTTTTAGCAAATCTTCAACTTTGAAAATTTCCTTTATTTCCTAAAAAAAAATCAGAGATTAATTAAAATTTTTTGAGTGTTTTTGTAACAACTTTTTGACTTTTCATATTCGGACATTTCCATGTTTTTTCTAAAAAAAAAAAAAAGATTTTTTGCCAGAAATGTATTCCTCTTTTCAAAGTTGTTTTTCTTTAAAATTTGGTCCTTTTTGCTACTCTTAGTATTAGTATTATTTTTCTCCCTACATTGGCCCAAATACGCTGTCGGACAAACCTACTTTCCAGGAGGAGCAGTGATATAATTAAGGGGTTGCTCGACTCCAGTCCTGGAGAAATGTCATCCTCTCTCCGCCTGAACCAAATGAACGACTCGCTTTGAGTCCTCTGCAGCGCTGAGTGACTGGATGAGGGAATCGAACCGTCTCATTCAGGTACGTTGGGGAAGCTGCAGGTTTTGGGCATCCCTGGGTACGATGTGTTTCCTCTGACTGTTGCTGTGAAACGTGTCTACATACCTCTGCTGACCACATTCCTAAACACGGCAGAACCGCCTGACCAAAGACAACAATAAGCCTCACCACTTCACAGCAACGTGCTGTAAACATGGAGGACTCTAAACACGGCTCATCGGACAGGAAATCCGTCACTGATGCCCAAACAGCGTGAGACCAAAACAGTTTATCTGTGCCAACTTTAAATACAGCCTTTATCTGGCAGGTGCATGCAGAGTTCTGACTATTTTAAGCAAAATCTTTACCAAATGATCTTAACAAGGTGTTCTATTGTTATTCTGATCTATTTATTCAGCCAAAGTTTTGAGACTGAAGGACATTTTGATTTTCACAAACTACCAAGCATATGACGAGTTTAAAGCTGCAGTACGTAACCTTTATTAAAAAGGTTGTGACGGTATGTCATGAAACATAACCTGTAAAAAAACTAACTCCTTCTTTGCTACGCTGCAGCTAGCATAGCCTCCTGTGAATGAACCAACACAGATGTCAAATTTTATTAAAAGTTTACAAAACACCAAGTAAATCAGCGCTTCAGATGAATTAATCACATACTGAGTTCTGTAAGAAATAAGGGCAAGAATTAGACAAATAACGGCTAGGAAATCATGTCTTGGACAGATTACAATTAGCTTGTAAAGTATAGAAATGAGTGGATGGAACGGCTAACTGACAAATTATTAGCAGTCGATAATCAGCTTCAACACAGATGTAGAACTGAAAGTTTACAAAACGTCCAAGTAAATTAGCGCCTTAGAATTTATTAAGAAAAAATATTTTTTGGGGAAGTTAATTGCGCTAAATGTTTTCAAAGTTAGCAGAATGCTAACTGAACAATTAGCTCTGCTATTAGCACATCATGGGATTAGTGCCCCCACCGCTGGTTAAAATAAGAACCGCATAAAGTATTTCTATATTATCATATATTTGCCCCAGTAAGACAAAAGAGCAAGCATTAGCATAAAAAGTGCCTTGGTAACCGCTACAAAATAATATTTAGATTACAATTAGCTTGTAGAGCATAGAAAAGAGTGGATGAAATGGCTAACTAATGAATTCTCAGTTGATAATCAAAACTTCAACACAAACATCACACTTGATTCAACTGAAAAGTTTATAAAACAACCAAGTAAATTAGTAGAAGCTAAGTGTGCTAAAAGTTAGCGAAAGTGCTAACCTAAAAATTGGCTCCGTGATTTGCGCACTGAGTAGAAGTTTGCTTGCCACTTCCTGATACCTTCAGTAGTTAAAGTGTCTCTGTCTGTTCAGGGTTTCATTTCTCTAAATCTACTATAATTGTTTAGAGATTTCAGCGTAAGCTAAGCTAACCAACCTGATGGGCTTTTTTTTGGTTTGGTTTAGATGTGCGCTCATGGCAGTGGCTGGATGGTGTCCCTGCATGCAGCTGCTGCTGCTGCACCTCTGGAAACAGGGATTAAATTGTTAGAAAATATGGGATGATTGATGGAAGTGAAAAAGTGAGAACCCCCAGAGAAACCAGGAGAGGAAACACGAACCGTCGTCGGGGTCAGCCAGACTTCATGGTGAGCTCACTCTCCAGCAGAGGTTCAATAATGTTTGTCTGAGCGCTTTTTAATTTTACATGGGAGACAGGAACTGTTTTGGTCACTTACTTTTTCTTCAACAGTATACCTTCTAACCCGGGAATGCGGTGGCTGTTCAGACGTTTCTGCCAAGAAAAATGAGAAATCATTTGAGCAAAATATCAAACTTCCAAACTTTGTCACATCTGGATTTTTCTCTTAAATAAATATTATTCATAGAAATGCTATGAATTAAGGTAATTACCTTCACTCAAATGACTTTGTGTTTTACACACAGCTAAATTTAGTTAGGAAAGATCAAGTTTAGTCCAAAGCGCATGTAGAATCTCAGGGGTCAAATGTGTAACAGAAGATATTACAGACATAAATCATACAGGTGTCTGCTTCAGAGGATCAGAGATAAATGTAAAGAAAACTTAGATTTATTGCTGCATTATGCCTGAATCAGTACGTTATAAATCATTCTTTCTTTTTGATTCAATGTTTAAAGTGTCCAGATAGTCAGAAAACTGAGTTTGAGTTGCGCTGGAAGGAGTTAGCCTAAAGTAGCATCTCACTGCTAACATGTAGCAGCGGCACAGACATGCTAACGTTAGCATTTCTGAAGAAGTTCCCTTTGCACCAATCTGATGGTTGAATACATTGAATAACAGATTAAAAACAATATTTTTTTTATGTATGCATGTTTATTTAAATATTTAGCAACAAAAATGGTTTTTTAATTGAAAATGTTGCTTATTTTGTCCACATGCTGTTTTGGATTAATAACAACTAACTAATTAATGACACATCAATTAACTCAATAAAAATTTAATCAAGACTCACCATAATTAAAAGGTCATGTTCCCTGAAACTGGTCTGCTCTGCAAAAACACAAAATATTACCAAGAATTTTCACCTAGTTTCAAATATCTTAGCACACTTGAAATAAGACAAAACTAACTTACAGGTTACCTTTCAAAAACATATAGGAACTAGTTTGAAGTAAATAATTATGTAAAAAGCACTAGATCCATTGGTCGATTATTTCACTAAAAGCAAGAAATTGTTTTCTATTGTAAGTGAAATAATCTGCTACCATTAATATTATGAAATTATTGACTTAAAACAAAAATAGTTACAGAAAAATTACTTATAAATTAGTTTAGTCTTACCTCAAGTGTTCTAAGATATTTGCACTAGAAACTAGACCAAATTCACTCGGTAAGATTTTGAGTTTTTGCAGTGTAACAATTGTTTCAGTCTGGGTTTTATGAGTTGCAGTACCTTAATGTGAGCTAAAGGAGGCAGTGTGGTCAAGCAGGAGACATTGTGATGCAGCGTAACGCCAACCACCTGCCTGAAGTAGAAATAAAGACAAAGTGAATACACCGACTGAACGGAGACTTTCACTTTTTAAACAACAGCGCAGCAGAAAGGAACAGAAATGCATAAATAAACAGACTCCCCACCCCCAAGCAGAACGGTTTTCATTTAATCCACATGCAAAAAGGAGAGGAGAGCATCAGAAAGCAGCTCCGTTTTTTTGAAACCTGTTAGTGGCGTGCCAAGATTACACTAAACAACAACAAGCCCTCTCCCTGGAAGCCAATAAAACTCCGACAACAAACACTTGGCTCGGCTACAGAGCTGTTAGGAGCCACAGAGTTTGGGCACTAATGATACTTGGTACCTATCAAAGACTATTAAAGTAAACAATGAAACAAATAAAAGAGGAAAAGAAAGAAGGAGAGGAAAGGAGAGGGTGAGGGGCTGGGAGAATATCTGGGAGCTGACTCAGTTTTAGGTAGCCTGAGATGTCATATATCTGCTGCACTGCAAAAACACAAACTCTTACCAAGTACCACTGGTTCAGTTTCTGGTTCATATATATCAATGCACTGAAAATAAGACACAACTAATTACAAGTAACGTTTGAGCAAAAAAAAACAACAACTAGAAACTTGATTAAAGTCAGTAATTCCTTAATATTGATTTTAAAAAAGCGCCACTCCCACTGGCATATTAATTCACTTGTAACATGAGAAAAAAGTCTTGTTTTAAGTGAATAATTTGCCAATGGAACTAGAACTCAGTTGCTAGGTGACGGCTAGGCGTGGCTCCCGTTGCTAGGTAACGGCAGGGCGTGGCTCCCGTTGCTAGGTAACGCTCCAGTGGAACTAGAACTTTTTCATCAACATTAATGAATTATTAACTTAAAACAAGGCTCCTATATCGTCATGAAAAGTAATTTGTAAGTTAGTTTTGTCTTATTTAAAGTGTACTACACTGCAAAAACACAAAATCTTATCAAGTAGTTTTGTTTAGTTTCTAGTTCAAATGTTTTAGTTCGCTTTAAATAAAACAAAACGTCATTACAATTAACTTTTCAGCAAAATATAAGAGATTGTTTGTAGTAAATAATTACTTTAATATCACTAAAAATATTATTTCACTTACAGATGAGATAAAAGTCAGCCAGTAGACCTAGTAAAATCCGTATTAAGGAATTATTGACCTAAAAAACTACGACATATTGATTAAAAGTTACTTGTAAGTTAGCTTTGTCTTATTTCAAGCACTGTTTCACAGAACAAAAGTTGTTTATGTTTTTCTCACTGCAAAAACTGAAAATCTTACCAATTATTTTGGTCTGGTTTCCAGTGCAAATGTCTTAGTACACTTGAAATAAGAGAAAAGTAACTCCAGCAAGATATTGATGCTTGTTTTGAGTCAATAATTCTTTAATATTGATGAAAAAGAAGTAGTTCTTGTCCTTTGTCACGTATAACGACATTTTCCTCATGTTATAAAGGAAATAATCTTCCACTGAAGCTAGTACTTTAAAATAAAACACTTAAAAGAAGCTCCTATATTTTGCTGAGAAGTTACTTTAAGTCAGTTTTGACTTTTCAAGTGTACTTGAAGTTAAAAATTAGACTAAAATTACTTGGTAAGATTTTAGGTTTTGCAGTGTGAGGAACTTGCTTTGCTAGAAAACTGTAAACTTTTCTATTTGCATGAATCGCTGCCAGACGTTCTTCAGGACTTTCTGTGATTTCCCGTTAAACATCTAAAATCCAGGACTCTGGTCACACCTGAGTGACTCTGAGACAGTGCCGATCCGGTCTGCCTCTCCGGCGTTTCTGCGGCTCCGTGTGCAGGAAGCCCACTAATCCCTTTGTCCGAATGCATGTATGCAGCTGACAGCGCTTTGTGACCTCCTGGGGCCACGAGAGGTCACTCGAGCAGATAGAGAACTGCAGCTGGTACAACACGCGATGTGGGACGGCAAAAACACAACATATTACCTCTGCAAATATCTTAGGACACTTCAAATCAGACTGAACTATCTTAGAAGTAACTTTTCAGTAAAATACAGGAGCTTTTTTTAGGTATATAAATCTTGTATATTGATGAAAAGGTTCTAGATCCACTAGCAGATTTTTTCACTCATAAAAAGACATTTTTCCCATCTTATAAGTGAAATAATCTGCCAGTGGAACTAGTAATTTGCCTTAAATTATCTCAAATTTCTTGCTGAAAAGTTCCTTGTAAGTCAGTTTTATTTTATTTCAAGCCTCCTAAGAAACTAGACCAAAATACTTGGTCAGGTTTTGTTTTTGCAGTGAAAAAATGAAAGTGATGTTCCATCCACTCAAATCACAGAAAGTCCTGGAGAAGGTCTGGCATCTGCTTATTCAGTTAGAAGAGTTTACAGTTTTCTAACAAAACAAATTCCACACACTGCAAAAACACAAACATTACCAAGCATTGTTGTCTAGTTTCTGTTGCAAATATTTTTGTTCACTTCAAATAAGACAAAACTAAATTACAAGTAACTTTTCTGCAACACATAGGAGTTTGTTTTAAGTCAATAATTCTTTATTATTGATAAACATTTATCCCTTATAGCAGGACATTTTCCTCATGTTATCATATAAATAATCTGCCAGTGGAACTATGCTTTAAAAAATATATATATATTAATGAATTATTGATTTAAAACAAGCTGATATATCTTGTAGAAAGTTTCTTGTGAGTTAGTTTTGTCTTATTTAAAGTAGATTAAGATATTTGCACAGGAAAGTATACCTGGTAAGATTTTTGTGTTTTTGCAGTGAAAAAATGAAAGTGGTGTTCCTGGTACAGTCCAGACCTTCCCCTCCATTACACCATCACCAGAAAGCTGTGAAGAAACGCAGAGCTACTACCTCACGCATGTAACCCCAAGAAAGCCCTTGTCATCTTTCATCCCACACCTCCGAATTGCCTTCATTTTCTGGAGGCCCATAAATTGGCTCTTATTGTCCCATAAATGACTCCTTTTGGGGTGGGATTTATAGTCCAGGGTGGCAATAGGGTGTGCAGGAGGGGAAAAGAGGGAGTATAAAATCCACCTTTTGATGTCTTCGCTGCTGAACAGCAACACATGCTGCACCGTACCTTCGCCACACGCTGCTCGGCTTTTGATTCCCTCACAAGGAGGCACATTAAATATATGAAAGCACATTTCTGCTTTCGTTCAGTCATGAGAAGCAACGGCTGAAAGGGAGAGGAGGGCTACGTTAAGATGTGCCACTTCCTCAGCTGTAATTAAAGCGATCGGTGCAGGGGTTCTGCAGAAGTCGTGTTTGCTACACTCCTTCTCCTGACCTTTTAAAATGAGGGATTACCATCAGAGCGCCGCAGCAACCCAACCTGCAAGAGCCTGGGTGGTATTCTGTTCCTCAAGCTTGAGTAATATTTTGTTTTGGTCAAAAGCTGTTAAATATATTCTGATTACGGACAGAGATTTATCCTATAAGTTGTTCAATCTGGTATTGTTTACTTAATGAGATGATACACAGCAAACAGTGTGTTTGCTTATTCACTAGTTTATTTGCACTAGAAATTATATCAATAATACTTGGCAAAATTTGTGTTTTTTTGCAGTGTAGGGTTCACAGTGCTGACCCAGGACACAGAGAAAATTAAAACATGATGTTTATGGTAAGATTTCACTCTTCATTTCATACAAAATGTAAAAATAAGGACGTACCTAAAAATCTATTCATGTAAGAATCACAAATCTCGTTGACTACGATTCAGAATCGATATAAAACGTCCCAAAATTGATAATTATAAAAAACAAACAAAAACACTAACTGGTCGTATCCATTTTGTAAATATGCGGGACGTCCTGACGTCACCAGGCAGCCGATAATGACCGTGCGCATGCGCAGAAAGAACCGCAACAAAAAGGAAAGAGCGAGAGGTTTAACCGGCGTCGTCATCGTTGAAGGCAAACATTCGGACTATTTTTTTTTTTTTTTTTACTTTTTATGTTTACTAACATCTGAAGAAGACCGAGTTTGACCGAGTTTGACCGAGTGTAAGGTTCGCAAAACGGAGCTTGAGCATTTCGGGAACACAAACATGTTGAGCCAAGCAACAGCTAAGCTAAGGTACGTCACACCATAGACGTCACACCCCCACGCTATGCGAAGTGCTCTGTGATTGGTCAGAAGTTTGTTGGTTTTACAGCAATGTTGATATTTCGCTTCTACCATCGACTCGAAAATGGGACTTTTATGCGATACGGCGAGAAATTATGTACATTAGCGCGATTCTTAACTAAATTACTACAAAAATGGTCAAATGGTTAAAAACTCCTGGATGGAAAATGCAACGTCGTCGTCCATTGAGGTGGCTAGTAATTCCATCAAAGCATGCATTAATATTTAAAACTTACTAAATGTGAAAAAGACACTTTAATGTCGCCATTTGTCATTCTTGTAAAACACAAGAGATTGCACATTGTGGATTATTGCTTTCAGGATTTCTTCCAGAAATCTGGCGATGCTTCGGCAGTTCACCAGTTACCCCAGTGTGTTTTTATTTCTGCTAAATTACATATTAAAAGTTGACAGGAAATTTTTTAAGTAAAACATCAACAACAAAGAAAATAGAGTAGCGCATTAAATAAAAATAATATTTCTGTTATGCATAATCAAATGTCATGTTTTAAATAGACAATGCTGAAGATGATTGATTGTTTTTTATGTAAACCTAGTTTAACCTGTCTGCTTAGTGTTACTGACGTATTTAAAAAATATACATGTAAAATGAACAAAATTACCTCAGCCTGTTGGGGTGGCAAGTGAAACCTGGTGGCCCGCCAAACTTATAGTACACTGAGGGAAACCCTGGTTTGATTCAAAAATCAATGTTGATTCGAATGTGAGATAGTAAACTATTCCTACCCCTGGGTAAAAGTTTCACAAATTGTCACACACCTGCAGACGTGTCCCTCGAAAGCTCCAGTGCTTGTTGCATTGCTTGCGGAAGAACCTACAGCTCTAAACAAATAAGGTTTTTATGTTTTTGAAATTGATTTAAAGAAACTCAGTGTTAGAGCTGTTTTTCTGGAAGTTTATTCCAGATTTGAAGAGCATAAAAACTGAATTCTGCTTCTCCATGTTTGGTTCTGGTTCTGGAAATGTAAAGCAGACCAGAACCAGAAGGCCTGAGGGGTCTAACAAATGAAAGTTTGTTCATACGACGTCATTAAAAACATGGCTACCGGTCATGTAGCATCCGGTCGTTGGTCATGTGCTGGGAAAAAAGTGCAGTTTTGTGAAATGAACCAATTTCTATAACAAAAACTTTCTATGTCCAATGATAAAATTTATTGTCGAAATGTCAAATTGCTCAGTTGTTCGGTCAATGGAAAGGCAGTTAGTGTTGAATGCTGCGTTGAGGTCCAACCGTCTGCATTTAGTGTTCAGGTTTCTCTTGGGCTTGTTGCTCGTCTGTTTTGTTGACGTTTGCTCCCATTGGTTCTCTTTATCCTCTATCTTCATACGAATCGTTCACAGTCCATCGCCTCGCTGCCTTTCCGGTTGTTTTCTTTCTGCCCTTCGGTTCTTTTTATGCTCACTTCTTTCTCTCTTTCTGGCGCTGATGATCCAGGTGATAGTGACACAGCCTGCTGTATGCCAGTTACCACAGTGTTGACAGCTGGCAGCCCAGGTGCACATGCAGCTGGGAAGACTTTGAATCTGTGTGTGTGTGTGTGTGTGTGTTGTACGTATCAGGGAAAAAGGGAACACAGGTGTGATTGTGGTGGAGGGAGCGTGGGAGAACGGCAAGCGACTGGAGAGCAGAGAAAAGAGTATTGGTAGTGACCTCTGACCTCTGAAGTCCCCCAGATAAAGCAACTCGGATGTGTTTGGATGTCTAGACGTTCATTCGTCACTTAAGAATCCGTCTTGGCGAGCCCAACTGAGTCGAGGCATGAATTCATGCTGGTTGGATCTCAGATGACATCAGCTTCTTTAATTGAACTCTAAAAATGGCTGTGTGATGACTGGAAAGATAAAAAGTGAAATCTAGACAATTCACCGTCTCTTAGAAGTTTTTTTCTGTGCTCCTTCCTCGGTGAGTCAAAGCCAGTTGAGTCATGATGGCGCATTCCTCCTGCGGCGCACCTGCTGTCCGTTCCCTTCCTTTCTATTCTTTCGCACCCTTTCCTCTGGGAACATTCCAGGATACTCCGGTCCTGCACCTTCCCCTCTCCGCCCGCTTCCCCCACACACCCTCTCTTGAGAGCGAGAGGCCACGTCGCCGTCACTCACCACCTGGTGATTACCGACACAAAGGGGGCCTTGGTGGAAGCGGCCGTGGCCGCTCAACGTGCGCCGCCGCTGGGGAGAGAGAACGGAGGAAAGTCCCTCACCTCGGCCGATTCTGAGCCGCTTTCCACCGCCCCCGCCTCCAGCGACGATGACAACTCTGTCAGTGTGGATTACGACAGTGCGGTGTGTGTCGGCACAAGCACCGGCGGTGATTAAAGGCGTGCCGCCGCACCTCTGTCGACCCGTTCCTCTTTCAACTCGCTCACTACTTTTCCCTCTAAACCAATTTTGAGATTGAAAAGCTTCTCTTGCTTTGCCAAACAGAACTCAGACTTTTTATGTTTTGTTTTATGTGGCTCCAATTAACCTTGTTAATGTCATATTGAAGATGAAAGTAAAGTTCTTTATGGCAAACGGTACCTGAGAAGATTGTTTTTATGAGTAGTTCATACCCAAAGCTATGATTAAAACAGTAAAGACAATATGTGTTCTCCTCTTTACTTCCAAAGTATCCATTATAGTCATAAAATTAAAAAGAAGAAAGAAAGTCATAGTTTACCAGCCATGTAGAGGAAACGGCAATGATGTGGAAGAACATGTTCCGGTCAGATGAACCAAAGCTGAACTTTTTGGCTCACGTTGCAGAAAACTAACGCTGCACTCAGCTGGGATACACCATCACCACAGTGAAACATGGCGGTGGCTGCCTCATGGCTGCTGTGGGACTTGCTTTTCTTCTTGGCCTGACTTGACTGTTGGAGACTTCAGACGACCTGCGACTGGGTCAAAGTTCATCTTCAGGAAAGCCAGTACATGAGATATAACAGATGGTTTAGATTAAAGCCTTTTCATGTGAGAACGGCCTAGTCAAAGTTCAGACAGACATTGCAAAGAAAATGGGTAAATCTTTCAGTATCCAGGTGTGCAAGCTGGTAGAGACATAGCCCAAAAACCTGCTAAAGTTGCATCAAAACCTGCTTCCATTACGAGTGTACATGAAACTTTAATTTTCCACTAATGTTGAAAAAACACAATTTCGCAATTGCTTTGTTAACATTGAGTAAGAATATCATAAGAAACCATGCCGCTCCGTCATCCTCCATCTTCTTCGTGGTGTCTTCTTCTTCATGGTTTCTGCCAGTAGTAACATCCTGTTGCTGGTCATGTGACATGTGTGATGCGAAAACAGTTTCTACTGAAGTTTTGCAAAAATATATTTTAATGTGGCCAAAAAAAACACCTTATTCTAGCGCAAAAATGTTTTTTTTTTGTTTTTTTTTGGCATGTTTCAATTTATTTTTAAAATGTCAAATTGCGTTCCAGTGGAAACACAGCTAATTGTTCCCACAACAAATGTCTAAACTGTCTTATTCTCCTTCATTTTCACAATTTCACTATGTTTTTGTTTGTCCATCACATAAAATCTCAGAAATATGTTGGAGTTTGTGGTTGTAACAGAATGTGGAAAAACTTTCAGGAGGTTTGAATACTTTTGTGAGGAAGAGAGCAGTGAAGGATTGTGGGAAGGGAAGGTGGAGGAGGTGCTGCTGGCACTGGAGCACTCCTCATTTCATGGTGAGGTGTGGAGGCGTCCCAAGGCAGCGGTGGGACAAATAAACTGATTTCATGGCGGCGTCAGAGGACGCCCTGAGGACGGACTGTTTGGCAGTAGCTCCACAGTTTTTGATTCATTTTAAATCTACTGCAATGTATCAGATTTAAAATGTTTCTGTCTGTTTTGTTGCAGATTATCACTTACACAGAAGAACATCACTGCCTTCTCGGCTTCCATAAAGACATTGACACAGTGGTAGACTGTGAAAGGTGACCTATTATGCTTCCTTGAACAGGTTAGGATATGTCTAAGGATGATACAAAACATGTTCATTACATTTTGTGCTCATAATCATTGATAGATGAGGAGATTTTAGGCTAGTCAGTTCAGAATGAGCTGTTTTAGGGCCTCTGTCACTTTAAATCCAATTAAGCTCCTGCTGGCCACGCCCCCAACTCGATGTTTACACTCGCACCTGAAAATATCTGCAAACGTGCAATTATACAACTGTACTGTCTTTTTGTCATTTTGTCTTTTCCAGCACCCATTGTAAAGCGAATACAGTGGTAAAACCAGCTGACTAAACGTGTTGAAGCTCAGCTTAGCTCGCTTGGTAACAGGCGGAATTCCACTGGGGTTGCTAGGTAACGGGCAGAATTCCACTGGAGTTGTTAGGTAACGGGCAGAATTCCACTGGAGTTGCTAGGTAACAGGGCAGGGCATGCTGATTTGTGACTTTGCATTCGTGAGGCTTTTGAAATGGGTCATTTTCCACACACCAAAAAACATGAACCCAAAGTTGCGTTCCAGTTGTACTCGAAACTGGGAAATTCCCACTTCCCAGGCGTAAAAATCGACTGGAATGCCTCTGACATCAAATTTTCCACTGGGAAACGTCATGACTTGTAGGTGTACGTCAATATGGCCGCTCCTCACGTCAACAGCAGTGGAAACATGATTATTTTACAAAACATACATGCAAAAATCTGTCTTAAATCAATGTTGCATGTATCGTCTTCAACCCTAAGCTGAAAAAAATGTAAAGTGAAACATAAAATGTATGGAAGAGCTACGGAAAGCCTTTTTTATGGGCGTCTCCATGTTGAAATTCCAACTTCTGGGTTCAAACCAGGAAACTGGAACGCAGCGTTGGCTCCATCCATCATCCCATCAGCTGATCCAGATGCACATCCCACTTTTGAAAAGCACAGATCATTTCTTTTTGCTTTCTGACTCACTATTCCTGATCAGTGTAACATTCTGAGATCTTGAGTGAAGAATTGGAAATATGAAACTTCTCCCACCCAAACAGCCATCTCGGTAATTGCAGAGTCAGATTCTCCTTTGCACCTGCATTCGTTTACAGGCATATTAACAAAGTTTCATGGACATTTCCAATGATTTTGCCTTGCAGAAGGAACGCTTTCAAGCTTTTTTTTACCTTCTCTTCCTCTTTGATTGTGCATTACACACACTTTCCTCTGTGCTTCTCCTCTCAAGCCACCTTTCCCCCTTAACTTTACTTCTTTCCTTCGCTCTGTTTCGCCCCGTTCTCTCCCTCCTTCTTGGCATCGGCGGCAGCATCTCTTTTAAGGCACATGTCAAGGGAACTGTCTGCTGCTTTCAAAGGCCTTTGTGTCCAGCCTTTCTTCCCCTTAATTTGGTTTCCCTAAAACGCTTTCCCATAGCTCGGCTGTCTCGCCCCTTTCTCTCCCAGCCTTCCTTTCTCCTCTCAGCTCTTCCAGTCTCAGCAGGAAATCGTTCCCAATGCATTTTACTAGAAATAAAACTGAAATATTGCTATTAAAACTCGCAACGTGACTTTTCAATTAAGTAGTCCTATTTAAATAATAGGTCATAGTTGAGGATTATTGCTTAATAAATAAAAAACACTTTGGAGTTTTGAAAGGTTTATTTTGACCAAAGGTGGGTAAAGTTCCCAAACTTTGTGAGTAACTGATTAAATTATCAACCGTTTAATATTTAAAAATTAATTCATCAGACAGACCAAAATATAAAGTTAAGTGGAAATTTTGGTATTTTAAGGACCAAAATGACAATAATTTACATAAGTCACAAAAATAACAAAATCAGGCAAAATAAATTTTTTCTAAATCAGTTTCTTACAATAACATAACTTCAGAGACTTTAACAGAAACTGCTAGTGTGTGTCTGAGACTGGTGAGTTTTAGGTTTGTTTTTAATTTAGTGGGTAGAAAATAATGAAACTTTACTCAAGTAAAAGTAGAAATACTTACAGCGTAGTAAAAATACTCCTAAGCTTTTTTTTTCCAGAAAGTTACTCAAGTAAATGTAACTGAGTAAAATAACTAGTGACAATATGCTAGCTAATGCTAAAACTGCAAATTAAATGCAGTAACCATGGCAACCAGCATACAGCTAATTTTCATGACATTTCATTCAAATGTAAACACTAAAAACCTCTAATAAACACTTTACTGCTCTGAAAGCAGCTGCTTTCTTGATGAACTAACTGATGAAAATGATTTCTTACTATTTTCAGTTCAGTACAACGTTTGGATTTACAGTGTAGAGGTAAGGTGAGGAACCCGGGCAGGTCGGCTCAACCAGGACTTTGTATTAAATTCATCTCTTTTCCAAATTGTTTCCAGCTTTCAGCCATCAAAACACTGTCACATCAAGTCTTCTCCATCCCTCCTATCACACACACACACACACACACACACACACACACACACACACACACACACACCCCTCCGTTCGTCAGTTCGGGGCTTTGCTTACATAAACAGAGAGAAAATGGGGGTGACTGCAGATCTGTGTGCTGACATTTCACGAGGTCTAACCCTGCGAGCTGCAACGTTAGGAATAATTTAGGTGTAACTGGAAATATTTCTCATGATTTCACGCGTGGTTGAAAGTGGTAATCAATCTGTTTGAAGTGGTGGCCTGTCTCATAAGCAGCTGCTTTCTCTGAGCTGCTTAAAATTAGCTTAACTGATTATGGAAAATGGGGAAATTACTTTAACCGTCCATTCCCATTTACAGTAACATTTTTTTTTCAGAGTATGGGATGGTTTTTTTTTTGACCAAAAACCTGAAAAGTGTGGCATAAATTGAAGTCTTTCAGCACGTATCTGAGTCCTGCAACCTCGGAGATCTGTGATGTTTCTCTGGGGGAATCGAACCTTGAAGAGTTTTCCTAAAACTCGACTCCAAGGCCGCGGCTCTGGGTCCCAGCTGTGAGCGGTTTGATGGTTGGCTGGGTTCAGACAGCAAGAACAGCCTCTCCCCCTGCATGTCAGGCCAAAGGTAAAAGGCTCTGCGAGTCAGCGAGGGGTCAGGAAGCGAAACCGCTCCTATTCTCCTGTCTGTGGCGTGGAGATGCTACGCCGGGTCACGCAGGGCCGCGCCTGGCTGTGGGGCCCGGTCCCAAAGTTGAAGGTCAATTAGAAGCAAATGGCCTCCGTCACATCCACCCAGTTGCACGCCTCCTTTGTATTTTCCTGAGTGTCTTAAGGACTTGATCTGACCCCGGCCGGCTCCCTCTCACTTCACATCGCTCAATAACAATCATCCATCTAAGAGGTCGTGAAATTGACTGAATCCGTCGGGAATGCGCCTGACGTGCTTTCAGAAAGCTGCTCCTGTCCCTGTAATGCAATCTCTTTGTTGATTCTGCAACTGTCTAGCTCCACTGAGGGGGGCAACTTTAAAAAGAGACATGCAGGGGCACATAAGAGGCTTTACTGTCAAAAATGACATGAATTTCAGGCGTTTTCTCTCTTGTTTTTGTCTTTGGAAAAGCTCAGGAGATTCAAGATCGGGACCAGAAATGTTTCATGGACAGCCAGTAATCCACCTTTTTCATCTGTTTTGTGCAACTTTACTTGTATAAACTGAAAAATCCTGATCTAAACTCACTGATCCAAATGGACCAGTGTTTTTCAAAGTGGGGGCCACCAGGGGGCGCCAGAAAAAATAAATTATTAGTTTAAAAAAATTTAATAATTTTTTGCATAAAAATCAGAAGGTATTATTTGTTTAAGTTTGTTGGATCACCAAGCTTCAGACCGTTGTGTGTAGAATTAAGACAAAGTTAATAGGTGTCTACAAAATACTTTAAAAATATAACAAGACGATAAACAGAAACAGAAGATAAACAAATCTGTCTGCATTTTTTTTGGTTGATTAATAAACCAATCCAACCAAACCTTTTGAGATACCAGTTCCCCTCCTCGCCTGTGGGGGCACTGCACTAAGGAACCACTGAAGGAAATGACACGGAAACCTCAGAATAAGACATCCAGCGCTGCTTCCTTCTTCACAAGACGTAAATAAAAATGGAGTAGCGTCAGATTTTAGCAGAGGATTTCCCAAATACCACAAACCGTTTCTCCCTTTAGCGTTAGCATTAGCATGTTTGTTTTGGTTGCATTTACCCAGAATGCCTTGCGCTGCAACCTGTTTTCTGCTTTTGAGAACAACGCCAAGCGGTCTCTGGTCCGCACCAATTCTTTTTAGATTCGATGATGCGTTCTCACCAGCCAAACCAGACTTTCTAGACAAATGGACTGGAGTTGGATTAATGCAGACTATTTTATTCTTATTGTTTTTAAAGAAAACATGCATAAACTAAAGCTATTCTTTGGCAATCACTAAAAAAGTGACCAAAATAAAACCTAAATTCTCTCTCAAAGCAGCCGGCCACAGAAGAGAAGGTTTCCATTTCCTATTTGCACAATGACGGCGGCCCACAGGAAAACATTTCAAACATTTCAGTGCAGACTGAAAGTACAGCCATCAGAAAAAACAGCATGCAAAAGCAGCTGGCAGGGGACACAAGTGATGTGAGATGAAACCGTGTATCCAAAAAGGAAAAGCGTTGAACATGAGGAGCAGAGGCAGGCTGCTGAGGAGAATAAAGAGATATTTGAATTCTTGGAGGAGGAAGCGATGCAGAGTGTGACGCCTCTGTCCGTGAACGTCTGGATTCAAACCACCTGTGTCTGCCCAGAGCGAGGACACGGAAATGTTGCACACAGATGCAAGGAATGATGCCGTCACTCACACCCAGCGGGAGAATTCGTTCGCCTCGCCAACTTTCTCCTGCTTGCAAAACTTTTAACATGTCATCCCCAGAGCATCTGTTTCTCAAAACAAATGAGGAACATGTTTTGTTCTCAAGAAAAGAAAAATGTTTCTGTGTTGAGAAGCTCCATGGAGAAACAGCCAAAGCAGGGAATGTCGAGGGATTAGGCACCAGGCTCGCTTTGAAATGATATCCTCAAAATCATTTTTATCAAAAGATTTCATTTATTTATTTTAAATCTGCAGATGGAGCGTTGAAGGGATGTTGAGTCATTATAGGTACTTTTTAAATGCTACTGGGAACCCAGCTGGTTTTCATAACAACGTATTAAAGCCCTTGTTGATAGAAAAAAGGGAGGAAAAAAGAAGTAAATTTCTGCCAAAAAAATCAGAAATTTTGAGATTATTAATTAATGTTGAGAGAAATCGCAGAAACTTTCTAGAAAAAAATTGACATTCCTGAGCTTAATCAAAAATTTGCTTTTAGAATTTTTCTAGAAAAATTTTGAGTAATGTAAAAAATTATATAGAAAAAACAAGGACATTTTTAAGTTTCAAAACTTTACTAGAAAAAAAAATTATCTCAAAAGGTTTCTAGTAAAAAAAACATTAAGATTTCTGAGTTTCTAAAGTTGAAAGTTTACTAGAAAAAACTCAAATCTTGATATTAATATTAATACATTTTGTGGAAAAAACATTAAAAAAATTCTGAGTTAGAGTGAAACTTTTTCTAGTTTTGAAACTCAGAAATTTCCACTTTATTTTTTCTTTCAAATTTGTGACTTTTAAAATGAAAACTATCCCATTTTTTCCCCAGAAAATTTCTGGAGAAACTTACAAAATTTTCAAAAAATTTCAGGAGTAAAAGGAAATTTACTCCATTTCCTTTTCTATCTACAACGGCTCTGAAATATGCAGGTTTAGGTAAGGCGAAGCTTATTAGTGGTTGGAGAACAGGTGACTGATTGGAAACGGTGCAGCTGTGAGGGGAGACCAGGCAGGCGGGTTGAGGGAGAGGAGTAAACAAACTGGAACAGGCAGAAGATAAATCTAACACAAACTGAATACAAAGAATGAATAACTACTGCAGGACTAACCTGACTAAATAAACAACAACAAAGGAAAGATTGATCAAAAAGAGACAGAAATGAAGACCGAGTATAAATAAACAGTAAAAATGCAACACTGAAAAAATGTAAACAACTTGAGCTCCTGAAGACAGAAATTTGCGTTTGCTTCTAGACTCAATCAGTTGCAGAAAAATAAAAGCAAAGAGCTGAAACTTTAAAAGACGACTGAATAATCTTTAATCCACAAACTCATGGCTGCTTTTGCAGTCCTTGTGTTTGATTTAATCAAAATGTGGAGCAAAAATGAGAAAATGTTCAGAGGTCGTCCTGTAAAACTGACATTAATTAACAAATAAATCCACAGAGCGTCTCAGTCTGTGAGGCATTAGTGAATCATTGGTCCTGTCTTTGATCAAACAGGTTATTTGCGGTCGGATTAGATGAAGATCATACTCGGTAATCATCGTTCTGGCGCAGAGCAGCGCGCTCCAGCTTCATCTTCCCGTCTGCTTGTAAAGGGATACCCGGCACTTTTCTGCACCATTGGCAGCTGTGATTGACCACAATTAGGCCAATTACAGCCCATTTTAATGACTGGGACAAATTGATGACAAGGTTTATAGAAACAGCTGTCCTCATTTTCACCACATAACTCTGAGGCAGCTGGGCGACCTTAAGAAGCTTCCAGGGAGGAGGAAGAAATGTACAGAAAGGGAGACTGACAAGACACGATAAACAGGATGTCTAATGTTTATGACTGTTGTCATGAAGTGTCATCTGGTAAATAATGACACTTTTCATGCAAAGTTGCATGAAAAGTGTCATTATTTACCAAATAATGCAAAATTTAATGGACTTTTTATGCATATTTGCATTAAGACTTGCATTAAAAGTTCATTAGAAGTATAAACTTTGGATTACTTAGTAAAAAAATCACACTTTTAATGGAACTTTAATGTAAATTTACACTAAAAGGCCATTAAAAGTTGCATTGAAAGTGTCATTATTTCCAGAATGACATTTGATGACGGCAGCCATCAGCATTTATGAAAACACCTTCATGTTTTTGATGGCGTTATGTCAGCCTTATTCAGACCCTTCAAATAAAGCGCTACCGAACGAACCCTACGTTGGTGGAAGTGTGTTTTGTTGGGTGTGTGTGTGTGTGTGTGTTCACGGTGTTGAGTATCGTCCAGGGCCGATCTGTAGTCACTACCGCATCAGAGCAGCAGGTGTCCCAGGCGCCGTTGATCGCAGGAAAATGCTTTCAACCAGAGTTGGGTTACCGCCGAGCAGCGCAGACATCTGAGGGATGCCAGGAATGTCGCTCCGCTTCAAAGGCCATTTTTATTTTTTATATAACTGCAATTAAAACCGGAATGAGAAAAAGTGATGAAGTGTGAGTTTTCATGAAGAAAAGGCAACTGACTGGATCTGAACATTAAAGACCAAAAACAAAATGGCGATCCAAGCAGATTTGGTTTGGAAAAATGATAATTTCAGGGACTACAGAAATGTTTTAAAATGTTTTAAAACTCAAACCTGTTTTAAAATTGAAACCTTTTCCTGTGGAATTATTAACAATGAATAAGCATTTCCCTGCACAGACCAGGTTGGGTTTAGTAGATATATTTTCTGACAGAGTTCATTGCAACAGTATTTATGCCAATTTGAAGAAGATCTATTATGCAAACCAAATTTGTACAATTCCATTTGAGTCTCTGCAGCTTCTAAAATCAATTCAGTGCTTAAAAAAAACATCCAGCCTTCTTTTGGTAATAAGTTCATGTTTTTTTTAGTGTGTGGAAAATGAGCCGTTTCAAAAACCTCCCAATTGTTGAGTCGCATTTGACAGGCATTACGTGGTAGCCTAGCAACCCCAACCCTGTTACCTAGCAACCCAAATGAAGTTCCAGCTGGTTTTACCACTGTATGCGCTGTACAATGGCTGCAGGAAAAATAAATGTTGACTGTCCATCCAGAAACCATTTGCTGCATTCTTGTTGGCTGTGCAGGAGGTTCCACTTCTGCTTTTCGAAGATGTAATCTATAGAACCACATTAAGAGCATATTTTGTCCTGTTTGTTGGTCTTCATGAACAGGAGACCGCTCCAAGAGCAGGAAGTGAACTACATCACAGGGCATTCTGGGTAAATACAATCAAAACAATGCTAGTGTTAGCCTAGCGCTAGCAGTAGGAATGACTTGTTGTCTCTAACCAAAGGACTAAAGAGAGATCCTACTGTTAAAGTCTGGCACTTCTCCATTTTTGTTTACATTTAATGACGAAGGAAGTTGCTCTCAGTGTCTTCAGAGGTTTCTGTGTCGTTTCCTTCAGTGGTTCTTAGTGCAGCGCCCCCACAGGCCAGGAGGGGAACAGGTTCCTGAAAAGGTTTAGTTGGTTTGGTTTATTAATTTACAAAAAAATTGAAACAAATTTGTTCTGATTTTCTGCTGTTTCTGTTTATCATCTTGATGTGTTTTTAAAGTATTGTGTAGGCGCCTATCAACTTTGCGATATTGACCCCACATTCACTTGGTATCCTATCGGCACCAAAATATGCAGTATTACACACCTCTAACACAAATTACCACAAAATCCACCTGCGATTAGGCCAGGGCGTCCCAAACTTTTTCTCCAAAGAGTAGGGAGGCTTTTGTTGCAGCGCCCCCACAGGTGAGGAGGGGAACAGGCCACTCAAAAGGTTTGGTGGGAAAGAGAATGGAAAATGTAAGAAATGTTGCAGTTTTGGTCCCAAATCAAACACCATAACACTGATGTCTGAGGCCTGGTCTGAACCCTGTTCGTTTTCAGAGCCCCACTGATGGCATCATTAATGGTGAATCGGGTTTTTCTTTTGTTTAAAAGAAAAACCCAATTTTTCCAATCATATGGTCCAATCATATCTGCTTTTGTAACACCAGAACTGTTTCTGGTGTTGCTTTTAATGGAGCACTCACTGTTCTCCGGTTTGTGTCTCGTTAATTAACTAATGCAAATTTCAAAGTTATAATCTGATAAAAACGTTGTTCTGCAACCTGTGATGGATATCAGGTTGAGTGTTTGACTGACTGCACTGAAAGAAATGGTTTTAAAACTAACCATGCTAAATCCGTACATGTATTTAAAAAAAAAACACTTGATATACCAAGAAACCAAAAGTAGGAGGCGTGTAGTTTAAGGCGGCATGGCATTCCCTGGAATCACTGGAGGTCATGAAATTGAGCCTAATTCCCTGGAATGCTGCCTTCGTCTGCACGTCGATAAAAATAAAGCTTATTGTGATTGTGGAGACTCGGCCTCCAGCTAGAGTAATGAAAAGAAAACTGGCTCAGCTCCCAACGGGAAAAGCTCACCTTCCACCGTGATTCCGAGACGGATACAAACCCACAGGAAGTCTGCGGGTTTCCACAGCCTGTGAGGAGTTTGGTGTCCATGGACGATCGGACCCAAACAGGTCAGGAACCTGCTCCTGCTGCTGGGAGCTTCTCAGCTCATCTCTGTTTTCCACATGAAAGTTTGGAAATATAAACTTGGTAGAGCAGAGAAACCAAACTGTCCGCCTCATATTTTGCCCTGAAAACGTAATTTTTTACATAGTCGGGACTTTAACAGTTCAATTTTGGTTAATTCCACCGGGAACCTTTGTATTTGTACGTTTCTGGTGGGCCTGTAAGTTTGACACACAAGAAACATCTGCAAACGACTGCAATGGATGACAAAGCTGTTTTTTTTTTCTAGAAAATTTCTGAGAATAATCCCAAAATTTGAATTTTTTTTTTGCTACTTTATTTACTTTTAAAGCTCAGAAATTTTCACGTTTTTTGCTTAAAATTTCTTAGTTCTTTGTTTTTTTACAGTTGTTTACCTTTTTAAGCTCAGAAATTCAATGTTTTTTTTCTAGAATATTTATGAATTTAATTCTAAAATTTCGGAGTTTTATTTTTTTTTCCCCTATTTACAATGGCCTTGCTATGCCGTCATACCCCCAAATATCTGTTTTGTACAACTTCCACATGCGGTCATATTGCATTTTATCTCATTTTTATGTCATGAAAGTGAGACATGCATCATAATTCTGCACCATTAGAAACCAGATGCTGCAAATCTGGATGTAAACAACGGCAAAAAAATTCAATACAAGGTAATTCTTGAATAATATGTTTGTTTCAGCCAAAAAGCTGAAAATGGATCATTGTTGGGTTTTTCAGCAGAATATGATTCCAGTTAACACATAAATGGTCCAATCTGCTGGAATATTTTGAGTAATTGAGTTTCCTGTACTGTTCCATAACATCAATTGAAATTCATGTATGATTGAATTAGATTTTTTTTCCCTAGGGAGCCTTGAAACGACAAAAGTTGGTGCAATATGAATAAAACTGAATTTAGTTGAAAATTGACCTTTTTTCCTACGAAAGCGTCGCTCCTTTGTTTTGCATTTTAAGTCAGATGTTCCTGTGCAGACCAGCTGCCTTCATGGCGAAGACCGCACATAAAGCCGCTCTGCTCCATGACTCTATCCGTCAAGGTGTTTGTCAGCCTGCAGCTTTCATCTCAGGTATAAAAGTGAGAGCACACATGTGTAACCCTCCATGTTTTAGGGGTGACGGGGTGGGGGTGCCCACATGGCCCCTAACTGAAACCAGATGTTGGCAGTTTAAAAAACAAGAATGAAAGGAAAAAAAGGAGAAAAATGTTTGTTAAATATGCTGGAAAATTTAAAAAAATTATATGTGATTCAACAAATAGGCAGATTTAGACTGGAGACTTTATTATAACAACCTTCTGGGAGTTTATAGGAACTAAAAATTAAAAAATAAAACTTAAAATTTCACAAAAATTGGTTTGAACAATTCGTCATCTGTACATGTTTGTTGTTGCAGAGGTGGCAGGTATCTACGGAAGAGGATTAGTGCCATTCAAAAGAAAAATATGACTTTAATCTCAGATTTCTGTTTAATCTCTAATTTTTTACTTTCATCTCAGTTTTGAATTTTTTGAAATGTTTGACTTTTTCTCATTTCTTTTTTCTAAGATCTTTAACTCAGATGTTTGACTTTTCTGTTTTGAAACTCAACATTTCTAAATGTTAAACATTTTGACTTTTCAAACTCAGAAAATTTCCACCTTTATTTTCTAGAAACTTTCTGAGATTAGTCTCAGCATTTCTGAGTTCTTCTAGCACATTTTCGACTAATCAAGCTGATAAATTTATTTATTTTTTGGCAGAAATGTACTCCTCAGCATTTCTGACTAAGGTGCTTAGTATATTTACAGCCTTTAAAATGTCCATTTTTACTTGTTAGCATGATCCTGCCTTAGCATCATTAAAGCTGTTTTTTTATGTATTTTCAGTGGTAAATCAGAGCTTTATTTATTGGTTTATTTTAATCGATTTCTATAAAATCTAAAAGTCATGTAGAGGATGGATCAGCCTGAAAAGTGGGAGATTCGTGACTTCCCAGAGACGTTTGCTGGTTTTCTCATTAAACACATTTTGTGTTGTGAAAGCAAGCTTTGCTCATCTGTATTTCATTGTTTTTTTTTTTTTATCTAAGGGTTGTAATAAACAGAGAGGCGACACAGAATCCCTTTTTGTTCTTTTTAGCTTCACTTTGTTTATGTTTTATTTTCTTTTATTTGTCTTCAGAAAAACATGAAAATTGAAGAGACGTTCACATTCCAGTGAGCTTATGAAGCTCTGTCAGCTGGATGTCATTATGGATGCTTTTGGTGTGGCGCCCCCCTGACTAGGGAGCCCGCGAGTTTGGCCCCTAATGACAACTGTCATTTGTAGATTTTTTAATATTCAAACATGAATATGTTTTTACTGCGTAGGTGTTTCTTTTTTGGGGCTATTTTAAACTTTGTAGTGTGTTTGATGATGTGTAAAGCTGCTTCATCTCCTGCTGAAATTACCTGTTTGCATGTCTGAGGTTTGAAACTATTTTAAAACAAATTTTTAAAGGAGGACGTTTAGTTCTGTCTTGCAAACTCAGCAGAATCTGCTCCACAAGACGACGCAGGCAAATGGATCTCATACAGCAACACATTATGTCCCGATCAGAAGAGACTTAAGAGTAAATGAGGAGCAAAGCTGTTGTCTACAAATGGAGAAAACATGGGTTAATGGTAAATCATACCACCAAGAGTGACCATTGTACCAAAATGCTTTCTTCTTGTCTTCCATTGTTTTCTCTTTGCCCCTTTCTTGTATAATCTACTGCAAAAAAGGCCAATAGGGCCACAAAACCTTAAAAGTTTTTTTGTCTAAGAAATGGAGTCACCGACTTGCATTCACACCAGTCCCATTTGGTCCACTTTAGTCCAACTCTGGTTTGTTTGTCTAGAAAGGCTGGTTCGTTTGGTGAGGTGTGAATGTTAAACTCTGGTCTGCCTCCAAACTGTAGTGCTGGTTTGGTTGAAGAGAACTCTAGTGTCGTTCGAATGTAAATGTGAACAGGAAGTGGACTGACGCACAGGGCATTCTGGGTAAATACAACCAAAACAATCGCACTAACCTAGCGTTAGCAGGAGAAATGACTTATTGTCTTTAACCAAAGACAAAAGAGAAATCCTACATCTGCCACTCCATTTTTGTTTACATTTGGTGAAGCAGGAAGTTGCGCTCAGTGTCTTCAGAGGCTTTTGTGTCATTTCCTTCAGTGGTTCTTGGTGCAGCGCCCCCACAGGCGAGGAGGGGAACAGGTTGCTCAAGGAGTTTGGTTGGTTTGACTCAGAGCAGAGAGAAAAAGAACCACAGCAACTGAAAATGCAACAAATGTTGCAGTTTTGGTCCCAAATCGGATGTTTTCTGGTGGAAAACACCTGAAAGTTCAGGTGGACTATGGAAAACATCCATAGTCCCAGCTAAAGCTCAGCCAATAGTTTTGTGTATTAGAAAGACAAGATTAAACGTTGAAAAATGCATCATCTGTAGAAGGAGGTTAAGTTGATGGCAGCGTTATCTCAGCAGATGCCACAGCTAAACACAACGCTAAACCAGATGGAACTGCAAAGACAAAAATCACTGTAAAAGCAGGAAAAACACCAAATTTCAAATTGGTTTAACTTCGTCCTTGTTTGATTCCCGTTGAGCTTTCAGGTGTTTGTAGTCTCAGAAACATCCGTAACATTAGTAAAAACTTGTTCTGACATTAGTCCTAACTGTTCACTTGTCATTGTGAAACACAGAACTGAAACCGTAGTTTTTTTTTAACTCTCAGTCCCTGTAACCACAATGTGAACACACAAATTAAGCCTTCCTTTGCCCTGAAAGGCAGACCTAACCATCGGCTCACCATCGCGCTGGCGAGGCGTTTTATTGCCCTGTGGGTGCGGTTGCAGAGTGGCGTCTTTCATCAGGCTGAGCCCACACTCCATGCCGGTGTGAGTTTATTTGGTATGATAGGTGGTGGGCTGCCTGTATTTTCTCAGGTGCTTGTGTTGTTGAACCAAAATCCTGACTCCTGCTTTCTCTGGCAAACACAACGGTCTGGCTGTCCAGAACTTCCTCTGGCGAACCAGCAAAGGAAGGTTTGCTTCTTGTGTAAGTCAGGAAGTGGCCAGTAACCCTGTAGACAAACCGGATAAACGTTAATGAAGAGGACGGTTTGGAGCGGGCTCCTCGAAGCTGCAGATACTTTCTGAACTCGCATGTGACATTGGTTGATTGGGTCAGTGAGGGAATTAATGTCAAGCCTGTCGGAGAGCAACAGAAAATATGTTTGAGGTCAAACATCCGTGGTGGGTTTCCACCGGGTGGCTGAATAATGAGCCAGAAGTTGTCATTAGTCCTTCCGGATCTGTTCAGGTGGAGAGTTTTCCGGGCAGAACCGAGTCCGTTTGAGCAGCGGAGCAAAGTCACAACAGAGATGAGCGAATGACCCTGTGACGCTGGGTGGTTGGGAGAGTCCATCACATGCTTTCTGGGGTTTATTTAGTCCATTTCTTTTTGTCCAGTAGCAGCTTATGTGGATTTAAAGGGAAAAGAAACCCTAAAACGGCTCATGCACTGTAAAAAACCACAAATCTTACCAAGTATTTTTGTGTAGTTTCTGGTGCTAATTAATATCTTAGTACATTTGAAGTTCACTTCCTTCACTGCTTCACTGTGCAGCATTGCTAAGTTTTAGTGTTTATATCAGTTTGTTGTAAACCACTAATATACGATCAAATAAGATTTATTTGGTATTTTTATCATAATATTCTGGGACAAATCTGATTTACTATTCTGGTGCTTTTCTTATAATAACTGACATTTTAGTCAAAGTTAACATAAACAAGGATAAAGACAAATTGGCCTAATTGGTGGACTGTAGCCTCTGGTATGCTCCTTCATTGTTGTGTAGACACTCTGATGCTTTGAAAAGTCTTCGAATGAGCAAAAGTTCACATTTTTTGGAACATTCACCTTCGACCCGAGCTGCGCACTGTTGGTCACTGCTTATTACACAGACAAATTGGTCTGTGGTTGTGTGTCTGAGTCCGCAGACACACAGCTATCCATCAGTCCTGTACCTCTCATCCGGGGTCAAAGTCGCCGGGGCAGCGATCTGAGATGAACTGCCTGACCTCCTGTCTTCTTCTCCAGCATTTCAAGCTTCTCCCAGTGGATCCGAAACTTTCTCTGCAACATGTTTTCAGCTTTTCTCCTTTGACATGGCCACAATGTCACGTTCTGAAACTGAAGCAGAAAGTGAGAAGAAACTGACTTTAGTTAGTATGACTGGATTGAATTGATTTATGTAATTGTGTATATAAATTTGATTTTTCTTTGTTAGAGCCTTGAGATGTTGTGAACTGGTGCTTTATTGTTATAGTGAATTGAACTGAACAAAACTTACACAAAGTCGTATTTTGTATACAAGAGCAAATACAGCTACTAAAATAAAAGGTTTAAAGGTGACATTATGCTTCCTTGAACAGGTTACGATACATTTATGCTAAACATGTTTGCACAAAATCATTCTTATTTAATGAGATTTTATTTTCTCCTTTCAGTATGAGCTGTTTAAGGGCCTCCTGTCACTTTAAATTCAAATAATCTGCTACTGGTCAGAGTCTGGGTTGCTGGTAACGGGCGGAATTCTGCTAGGGTTGCTAGGTAACATTTTTTTTAAGTTGTAGAGACTAAAATGGAAGAACAAAAACATGTTTAAAATGTATCCTGAAATGAAAGCAGTTTCCAAAGTTTTTATAATTTATGTCAACTGGACTTTGATGTTTTGTACTAAATGAATTGCTTTGGCTTCAGTGGAAACTAAAATACACTTCAGTAAGAGAAAAGGATAAATATGGAGTCATGGATAAACCATCGGTTCACCTTCATCCTGAGCAGCTCCATTGTTTATCTTAATGGTGGAAATCCATCCCAGTCCTCCAGGTTTGCCCAGTTAGTTGCTCCATCTACTTTCAGCAACCTGGACCAGGTTATGAATACAATTTCAAGGCAGTGGAATAGTTGTAGTTGTGAAAACCAAGACTAACAAGACGCTAATATTAGGTGACGTTAGCTTGTGCAATGAGCTACGTGTAAAGCAGCTAGTTTCCTAAAACATTCATTCTGATTGTGTCATTGTGATATTAGTGAGACTTGTAGCTTTTTTTGGGAGAAACCTAACTAGAGCTGTGATTCATATGGAAATATATTAAAATAACATTAATGAGGAAGTCTGAATGCTGGTTTCCCTCTAACTAAAAATGCGGTGCTGCTAACTTTATTATTTCCTGTCATAACATGTCTGGTATAAACCTGGCAGCCCGTCTTTTAGCTGAATATTCAGCAGTGCAGATTGGATCTCTACCTTTTCTGAAACGTGCCTTTTTATGTGAGCGAAACCAGCTGAAACTGTGAAAATGACCAAAAGGCCAAATATTTTAAAGAAATACTTTAAAAGATTTGAATAAACAAGTAATTAAATTCATTTTTTATGTAAAAAATAAAGATTTTATGGCTTGAATGCAACAACAGAGAATTCCTTTAATTTGAACCGGGTGAAGCTAAAACAATGAACCAGAGGAGATTTGGGTTGAACATATTAACAAGAAAAGTTTATTTTTTAATCTCAAATGTACAGTTTTGGCTTAATTACTGGTTCAAATGTTTTTGTTTCAGCAAATGTTTTTTTTTTCTGAGCCTTTATATTCCAGGTTAACATTTTAAAAAATTACAAAATGAATTAATTATTTAAATAATCGATTAATCATTATTAATATGATTAATCTTTTCAACCTTTTGTGGTAAACTCTACGGAGCCAAAGAAAAAATTCTGACATATTTTCTCAAAACTTTGACTTTTTTCAAAATTCTGACTTTTTCCTGAGAATTTTTACTTTTTTTTTTCTCCCCCAAATTCTGACTTTTTCAGAATTCTGGCTTTTTTTCCCCCAACTTCTGATTTTATTATCACAATTTTGACTTTAATCTTAGAACTCTGACTTTTTTTCCCAGAATTTTTACTTTTTCCAAAATTTTGACTTTATTTTAAAAATTCTGACTTAAATTTCATAACTAACTTTTTTCTCAAAATTCTGCATTTTGATTTTGGAAGATTAAAGTCATAATTCTGAGAATTATTATTATTTTTTTGCAGTGGCTTTAATCTCTGTACTCAGTTTTTTAGTTGTCATCGGTTCCCACCGTGTCTCCCATGGTAGAGTTTCCTCCTGCTCCGTGTCTCTGTCTGTCCAGCAGAGATCCTTCGTCTCTCACAGAGCTTCACATGGTAGCAATCAGAGTCGGCTTCGGCAGACAAATTAGGGCAGTTAATACAGACCGGAGATCAGCGCAGAGGCGGGGAAGCTGGTGCTAAGTGCCAACAGATGGGGCCCAAGGTAGATGGGACCAACCCCATACAGTACGTTACAGTGGAGCCTCGGGGTGAGGAGCGCAGGACACAGGGGGGCCTTCTCGCTAAATCTAGCTTTTTATGAGTGAGAAATGGTGCAGGGAAACTTTGAGAAAGTTCTGCTCCACAAAGCAAAGACAACTATCTCCATGACTCTAAAAAAAACCTATTAGAAAAACCACCTTTGAAAATTTACAACAGCTAAACTACAAGTTTTTTGTGTGTTTGATCATTTGCAGTAAACTCTTAGCTTTATCACTACTAACTTATTTATTGTTTAAATCCATTCTCTTGCATTCCTCTGTTACTCTTGCGTCCAGCTGTTACCTAGCAACGCCAGCCAAGTCCAGCTGTTACCTAGCAACCCAGTTCTAGTTCCACTGGCAGATTGTTTCACTTATAAAGACATTTTCCCATGTTATAATTTAATCTGTCTACCAATAGAACTACAACTTTTTCATCAATATTAAGGAATTATTTAAAACAAGCTGCTACGTTTTGCTGAAAAGTTACTTTTAAGTTAGTTTTGTCTTATTTCAAGTGTATTAAGATATTTTCACTAGAAACTGGACCAAAATTACTTGGTAAGATTCAGTGTTTTTGCAGTGTAGTGTTTTTTATTATGACTTTGTGTTTTTATGACATAAGGTCTCGTTGCTGAAATATGCTCCACAAATGATACGGGAACCACTAGAGGTACTTGGACTGCCACCGACTTGCATTTAATTTTTAAATAATATTTAATTCTTCATATATCTTTATGAATGTATTGTTCTTTGAGTTAAATCATTTATCAGAGAACAGAAATACACGGTTCCCCCCTTTAATTGAGCCTCCGCTAAGCCAAGGCGTTCTCTCTGTCCTCCATAAAGTCGAGGCTTCAGCCCAACGTATCCATCACAACATGAACACTCTGCTCGTTACATAAATAGATGAATGTTTGTGTCCTAATTGAATAATTTGTCTCCAAAGCCAAAATTATAATTGTGGTTTAATGGTCATTTCAACTGTTCTGTAATAAGTCTGTCAATTTAGAAAGGAGTTATGGAAAATTCACTGCTGTGATTTCATTCTGTGCGTCTGCGCACAATCCACTTTTTGTTATCACCTTAAAACAAACACACACACACACACACACACACACACACACATTCCTCTTGTGTTACGGGCTTTGAAGAGGCAGATTCATCCCCATTTTCAACAGCAGCCAATCAAACGGAAAGCTGCAGGGCGGATTAGGAGCTGCACAAAGCTGCTATCAGGGACCACACCGGTTTTAGGTTTCTCTGCTCCTCCGTCACTCAGAGGACCAATAAACTTTGTTTCTCCAATAAAAATGGGAACAAGGCAGCTGGGGTTTGTGCAAACAGCAGCGCCGTGGGATCTTTGACACCGTCTGCGTCTGGAAAACCGTCTTATCGCTCAGACGATGTGTAAAAAATGAAATGGGTGGAAGGTAGAAAGGACATGCACTGTAAAATCACAAAACTCTACCAAGTAGTTTTAGTCTAGTTTCTAGATATCTGTGCTTGAAGTAAGACTTGTGAGGAACTTTTCAATAAGATTCAGGAGCTTTATGTCTACGGAAGAGGAAAAGGGACTCTGGAAAAAGTCAGATTTTTTTTTCAGTGGCACTAATCCTCTTCTGTAAGTCAATACTTCCTTAATATTCATTATGTAAGAAATACTGGTTTCACTGGCAGATCTTTTCACTTAGAACACAATTTTTCCATAACTGAAAAAATTTGCCAGGGAACCAATAATAATAATAATAATAATAATAAAAAAACAAAAATCAATATTAATGAAAAAATAACTGAAATCAAGCTCCTATAAGTTGATGGGGAGTTACTTATAAGTTAGTTTAGTCTAATTTCCAAAGATACAGGGAAAAAAACCAGCTAATCATTGAACAGCTTGTCAAAATAATAAAAAATAATGGATTGAATGATGACAGATGTTTGCATAGCGGTCATTGTCACGCATGTTATCGGTTTCAGAAGGAGACGCGCCTCTCCAGGAGGACAGCTGCTTTCACTCCCACTAAAAGACGAGGAGAAAAGAAGAGATGAATATTTATGATCTGCTTCAGCATGGATTTCTTTCCACTTGCTTTATGCTTGTCAGTGGTTTCTCCTTTGGTGACTCCTGCACACATCCACAGACAAACACGGCGCTCCTTCTGCTTCTGAGGAAATCTGAGGCGTAGAGGCATTTTTGAGGGAAATGAGTCAAATTCATTGTGAATTTGGCAGTAAAGAGAAGTGTATTGAGGAAACGGACGTGAGAAGGAAAGAGATCTCAAGCTGGAAAATGCGACGGTAATGAGGCTTCACTTAGAGCCTATCAGGCTACTTTGGCCACAAATGAAAGTATGATTGGTAAGCACCGTCTCCCACTGCCTGGTGTGTGTGTGTGTGTGTGTGTGTGTGTGTGTGTGTGTGTGCGTGTGTGTGTGTGTGTGTGCGTGCGTGTGTGTGTGTGTTGGATAGAAAACAGGGAAAAATGGAAAGTATTTGGCTTGATCTGCAGCCCTGTGCATCCAAACAGGATCTACACAGTGAGGTGAATACTGAAGCACAAAACTTTCTCTGTAGGATTTCATGATTGTTTTTGTAATTTAAATTTTTTACATCAAAATCACCTATTTTCTGGAAATGCTTTAGAAGTATTTGCAAGGAATTTTCCAATATTTGCGATTATGTTTGACGGTTAATGTGACTATTTGTTACTCACTAAATGGATCGCGGACCAACAGAGGCTTCAGGACAGTAGAAGTAAGAAATACTGCCACCTGCAGAGTTAGTAGTCGCTGAAAGGTGACCTATTATACATGTTCATTACATTTTTTCTCAAAATCATTCTTAGATAATCAGATTTCAATCTGATCAGTTCTGCCTATTTTGAGCTGTTTTAGGGCGTCCTGTCACTTTAAATCTAATTAAGCTGCTGCTGGCCACGCCCCCAACTCAATGCTTACACTTGACTGATGTTAAAATCAACAACAAAGCACCTGTCTTTTCCAGCAGCCATTGTACAGCGCATACAGTGATAAAACTAGCTGACCAAACATGCTGGAGCTCAGATTGGGTTGCTAGGTAACCGGCAGAATTCTGCTGGGGTTGCTAGGTAACAACGCAGCGCCTGCCGATTTGCAACGTTCCAGAGGTTTTCCAAATTTTGCAGACACCAAAAAAGTAAACTTATTGCCAAGACATGGCTGAGTGTTTTTTTTATTTTTTCTTTCTAAAGCGCATAGACTGTTTCTATAAGCAGTAGAAACCCAAATGAAAGTACAAAAACCAGCAAAATGTTAGTTTCCCTTTAAATCTGGATGGAAATCCATTTTGATTGCAGGCCTGGAAAAAAAATTAGAAATTGGAAAAACTGATGGAAGTTCAGGATGGCTAAAATTGACGCAGAGACAAAATTCCAGTGTTTATGACAGCCATACCTGAGGGACAGTGATAATAAATTGTTGCTTTCCTGTAATTTTCCCTGAGTGGGCTGGATGGAGCTGAATGCTGGAGCTCAGGGAGACGAGGAAAGATGACACTGCAGGTGGGAAAAGGAAAAAGTGGAAAATAGTGACGAGTTTCCTGCTTTGGCCTGGGTCAGGAGTTTGGTTTCCTGATTGTTTGTTGAGATGTTTTCCTCTTGCAGGGAGGAAAACGCTCTATGCTTCCCAATACTTTCATCTTTTAACACTTTCCATTGGCAAACCAACACAAACACAATTCATTAACTAATAATTTATTTTTTTACCATTTAGATGAAAAAGTCAGTGGTTCAAGAATGCACAGGGAAGACATTCAAGTGAAAACTCAAACCTCGTCATCTTGAGGACGTTAATGTTACAGAACATGGCGGCTCTTCTCATCCTCGGTGTGGAATCACTCACATGGATCACCTGAAAGCAATTTACATTTGGGCGTTTTGTCGTCTGGGAAAAGAAAAGGCTTACATTCTGCGTAACAAGCGAACCACGTCTTGGGTCGTAATCAAAGAAAGCATATGTTCCTGGTTTCTACATCCATATAACATCCATAATCATCTGGTTTGTACATCCATACACATCAGCCGTCCCACGGCAACCCGGGAGCGGCCCAGTTCATATTTACAATGTGAGCGAGAAGCAGGAGCCGGTCAACGAGCCGAGAGCGCCAAGCAAATGAAACACACAAATATTCAGACTCCTTCACACAAACCAGACCTTTTCGAACTCAGACTTCAACATTTTTAGTGAAGTTGTCCTCAAAATCCTGACCTTTTTCCTCACGTCTACATGTTCGGTTCATTAATCTGCAAAACAGCTTTTAAAAATCAAACTTGTGTATTTGCTTAAGATTTACTGCAAAAACATAAATTATAGGCAAGTAATATTCGGTCTAGTTTTTAGTGCAAATATTTGAGAACACTTGAAATAAGGCAAAGCCAGAGGAGGTAAAGTACCCAAAAATTATACTGAAGTAAGACGAGTAATACTGCAACGTATTTTTACTAAAGTAAAAATAAAAAGTATCCGTCCAAGAAATTACTCAGTCAGATCGAATTATCAATCATTTAATATTTAAAAATTACATAATCAAATGGACCAAAATATAACATTAAGTGGAAACTTTGGTATTTTAAGGACAAAAATTACGATAATTCATATAAGTAACTAAAAAATAAAATTAGGCACAAATCAGTTTAAAAAAACTAAACAAAAAACTTATGAAACTTTAACAAAAACTGCAGGTGTTGTCTGGCGAATTTTTGGTTTGTTTTTCATTCAGTGGGGAAAAAATCCAGAAATTTTACTCAAATATAAGAAGCTATACTTAATAAAATTACTCAAGTAAAAGTAAAAAGTACAGCGCAGTAAAGATATTTCTAATAAATGTAACTGAGTAAATGTAAGTAGTTACTATGCAACTCTGGACAAAACTAACTTACAAATAACTTTTCAGCAAGAAGCAGCAGCTTGGTTTAAGTAAAAATCCCTTAATATTGACAAAAAATAGAATTAGTTCCACTGATGCCGTTACCTAGCAACCCCAGCCAAGCCCAGCCCGTCGCCTAGCAACTAAATTCTAGTTCCAGGGGGGGATTATCTCACTTATAACAAGACATTTTCCTCATGTTTTAAGTGAAGTAATCTGAAGTGAAACTAATACTTTATCATCAATGTTAAGGAATTATAGATTTTTTTTTTTTTTTTTTAAAAAGCTCCTATATGTTGGCAAAAAGTTTCTTATAAGTTAGTTTGTCTTATTTCAGGTATATTAATATATTTGCACTAGAAACTAGATAAAAATGCTTGGTAAGATTTTGTGTTTTTGCAGTTTTGCCATCAGGATGGCAGCCAAAAAGCCCATGGTAACTCTTGAGGAGCTGTAAAGATCCACAGCTCAGGTGGGAGAATATTATCGACAGACTGAGTTGTAGATGTGAAGTAAGGCGGCCATTGCTGAAAGAAGCCAGAGCTACAATGTTTACATAAAATCATAAACCGGTTTAAGAAGGTGTGAGTTGGCTTGAAAACTGTCGGTCCTCAGATCCTCGCCACCTAATCTGGAGCTGTAACAGCAGCTGAAGGTGGTCCAATAAAGTTTTACCTCATGGGGGCTGAATATTAAAGCCTGCCACACCTTACAGATGGGAACTATGGACAGTTTTCCTCTCTTTTCACAATTAGCTGCCAGTTTTTGTTGGTCTGTCACATAAAATCCTGATATAATCCTGAAATAATCCATAAAAGTCTGGTTGCAACGTGTGAAAAAGGTGAACGGGTATGAATACTTCACACTTGTTTGCTCAGCAGGGGTTAATTAAACACAAAGTCACACGCATACGCATGTGGATGCTATAAACAAAGTGCGTTGCCTCAGTACCACTGCCAAGCTGCCAGGCTTGTTAAAGTAAAACAACAGGAGGAATCTCCCTGTGAGGCTCGCTGAGCCGCTTTCACAACGGACTCACTCTAACTTTCCAAGCACTTAAAAACCAAGGAATTTAGTTCAGATGTCCTGGAAAAAAAATAAAGTTTTGAGAAGTCTGCAGTGCGTCTCCAGACGGGCCTCAAAGTGTTTGACAGGCTATCAAAATGTGTCAAGCGGATCTGAAGCGGCGCATTGAGACGGCAGCTAGCTGCTACTGTAACTCCACCTGCCTGACAGGCGCGGAGGAAAACCAACGGGTGAAAAATTGACGGTTTGGTTCCGCATTTTTGTGAAATTCCTTCAGTGTGAGCGAAGCATGGGAACAGCGCTAGCTTAAACCTCAATACTTATTTTGTTCAGTTTTTTTCCCACAGCGGCTGAGTGAAAACTGGTTTTGGATGTTTTTGAACATCAGCATGAAGATCCAAAATATTTCAGATAACATCTGTGATGCCAGTCAGACCAGATATATGGCGACTAGATACGATCTGTAACGGATTGTTTGGGATTTCTGGAAGGGAAAACAGTCAGACCACAGTAAAACTCCTCTTACAGACCCTGCAAACCAAGCAAATCACAGAGTTTAGAGGATTGTGGGCATTTTCTGTCACCGTTTTTATGAGATGCTGTTTGTAGATTTAAAAATAAAAAAAATTAACAGCAATCATTTGGATTATTTAAAATGGGGGTTAATTTTTCAGACAGTCACAGAGTCATTCATTCAGTTATAAATGTCACTGTTTCAAACTAAGTATTTAATTAGCAGGTTAATATTTAGGTGAAAACTAGATATTTAGCTTTAAACTAAATATTTTGCTACAAAGTTAAAAATATTTTTGCCTCAAATTAAATATTTAGCTCACAAGCAAAATATTTAATTTCCATTGAATATTTAGCTTTGAACTAAATATTTCAAACTAAATATAATGGATTTAGTTTCAAACAAAATCTTTAGTTTACAATAAATGTTTAGCTTTGAACTAAGTATTTAGGTTAAAGTTAAAAATATTTAGAAACTAAATAGCTATGTAGCTTCACACTAGATATTTCAAACTAAATATTTATCTTAGTTTAATATCTGGGCTACATATTTAGTTTAAATGTAAATATTTAGTTACATTCGAACTAAATGTAACTAAATATTTTCATTCAATTACATCTAGATTAAAATATTTCCTCTCAAACTAAATATTAAGCTTGCTAACAAAATATTCATGTTGAAGGTAAATATTTAGGTTTTAAACTAAATGTTTGGTTTTCTCAAATTATTGCTGTTAATTTTTGGCCTTTACAGATGGCCCTCCATACCTTACAGGGTTCGTTCTCGCCCAAATGAAACATAATGAAAGTTTGGTGATTCGTTAATCATCAACTTTAGTTTCATATCAGACAGTTAGTCCAACAGGAAATGTTCTAATCTCAGTAAATGTTTCACTCAGGAAGGTCATTGGCGTTGCACCGCCTCCAACCTCATGTTTCTGAGTAAATCAGTTTTTTTTCTCAAAACGTGATGAAAGTTTGATGATTCATAAAATACTGTTTGCATAAAACATTATATATATTTAGATAAAGTTCTTTTTAGATGGTAAATGATCAATAATCTGGATTTAAAACCAACTGATCCCAGAACTTTACCTCAACAGTCGTGACCTATACTTTATTTATTCAGATCCGCTCTATTTTTTTATCTACTGCTCAGAGCAATCTCCTTCAGGAAGTGAAATGAGAAACGTTTTGAGAGCAGCTGTACATTTCTGTGTCTCCTAATTGAATATAAAACTGAAAGTAATTATTTGGCAGTGAAATGGCAACGCTGCGCCTCAGGGTGAACACGTGGTGGAAGTTTTCCTTTGGATCTTCAGACTCACATTGGTTCAGCTCTCGCTCTGCTAACCGTTAGCAAGAAGCCACAAACATGCAAATATATATAAAAAAAAGCACAAAAAGATGGAACATGATCCTCTCATGTCATAATACAATCAGCGAGAGCTAAAAAGTTTCCAGCCTCATTCTTGTTGTCATCATACACTACGGAGAAAAACATGGCTGTGATGTTTATCTGCCTAATTCCTATTTTTGTACTGCATGAAAAGAAACTCTCGTTTCAGTCTCTTATTTTGGCAAAGCGGAGCCTGCCAGTCTTCAGACACACTAAAACCTTGAAAGAGTATGACAATTACGTTGGTCAACAGCAACATCTGGAAGATGGCAACCAGCGGAAGACATTATCCATAAAGCAAAAACATCTCTGGAAATGTTGCATTGTTTTGAAATTCCAGCCATTTGTCCGTGTCACTTCATCTTTTGTCCCCAAAAACAACAAAGACGTGAGTCAGGATGTGTTGGAGGGACTAGTGGTGCAGCCTCACATGCACAAACAGGGTCATTCTGCCAAATAGACGGACCGCAAATCAAGATAGGGCTTGGCCGAGAAGTCAAGTGAGAAATTAAAACTGTCATCAGCAACAGCATCACAAAGTTGCAGATAGAAAGATCCCACATGAGGAGCAGCAGCGGTGGTGGTACGACTGGGAGAAACGTCCCTACTGAGGGAGCCCTTGGTTCCTTTTGGGACAAAAAGTTTCTTAGGTACAGTCCACCAATCAGAACGTGAAGACTTGGAGTGCGTTGGCCAACCGGTGGTCCGGTAAGTTGGCCACGCTGTTGCTGAAATCAGTCCAACTCAGGAAGTGGTGAGCACTGCGAAGTTACGTCCTTGGAAAAGTGCGGAGGACGCAACTTTACGGCCTGCCGTGCGTAAAGTACGAAAGCAACGAGGCGGAAGACGGTCACTCGCACCAGCTTGAGGTCGGAGTTCGACGGGTTGAACGTTTCAAACCCTTTTATTGGTCCCTTTTTAAGGCAAACCAATCGAACACAGAGACAGGTAGAATAATCATACAATGTACACAAAAACGTTGGTCCATAAAACATGGAAGGTACATGCAGTTGTTTTTGTATGCGCAGTGTTCCCTTGATTAAAAAAAGGCGATGGGGGTTGAGGGAGGGAGGAACAGTCATGGAGAGGTCGCGAAGGTCAGATCACGCTTTGCTGCATTTCCCCTTCTTCTCTTTACGCTGAAACTTCCTCAGACGTCTCGTCCAAACGTCCCTCCACTGGATCACCAGGCTGTTCTTATCAGCCACCAAGCCAACTCGCTCTGGTCCGGAGACGCCCCCTCCGGGCCCGACTCCCGGGCCCGCCGCCGGGGCCGTGCCGCCCTCGGCGCCGCCCATCACCAGGAATCTTTTGCTCATCTGGATCTTGGGGCATTTGCAGGCCAGGTCCTTCATGTGTACCCACAGGATGTTGTCGCCACGCTTCAGGGGCTCGCCCCGGCTTTTGTACACGGACACAACGCTGACGGAGAACTTGGCCCAGTCCCCGACCGTCTCCATGTCCAACACGTTGACCTGGACCGCTGCGGAAACAATCAATCAATCAATCAATCAATCAATCAATCAAGTTCCATTTGTACAGCGTATTTCGGCAACAAGGCAGGTCAAAGTACACAAAAATGTCAAATTCTCTGTTCATTCTGTCATTACACACCAAAATGTTGACTGATGTTTCATTTCTTGTGGTACAAAAGCAGCTCTAAACAGACGGACGGGTTTTTAGTTTGTCCAGGTCTGTGGAGCATAGAAGCTGAATGCTGCTTCTCCATGTTTAGTTCTGGATGCTGAGCAGAACCAGAAAACCTGCGAGGTCCGGAAGGTCGACACCTCAGCAGCAGATCTTTAAGCCGTTCAGTGATTCATAAACTAACAACATTATTTTAAAGTCAGTTCTCTCAAACAAGTTCCTGTACTTTGATAAAAAGTTACTTGTAAGTTACTGTTGTCTTATTTCAAGTGTATTAAGATATTTGCACTAAAAATACGTGGTAAGATTTTGTGTTTTTGAAGTGATAAATGACTGCATTATGTCTGATGAGTGTATGTGAACTTCTGGCTGATAGTTGTGTTTTCTTACCGTAATCCTTCTTGCAGTATTTCTTCATGTTGATCTTTAGGTTTCCTTTCACTGGTTTACAATAAGACTCACAATCTGCAAAAACAAAGACAAACAACTTTTACTTTTTATAAAACTTCAGCTGTTGAGGTTCAACACTCATCGACTTCCTGCAACACATGTTTTCTTGAAATCTTTACGCTCTCATGCATCACCGCAATGACAGCACTGCAAAAACACAAAATCTCACCAAGTATTTTTTGTCTAGTTTCTAGCGCAAATATCTCAGTACACTTGAAATATGACAAAACTAACTGGCAAGTTCAGCAACATATAGGAGCTTGTTTTAAGTCAGTAATTGGTGAAATAGTTCTAGTTCCACCGGAGCCGTTACCTAGCAACCCCAGCCAAGCTCAGCTGTTACCTAGCAACCCAGTTCTAGTTCCACTGGCAGATTTTTTCACTTTTATAAAGACATTTTTCCCATGTTATAATTCATTAATTTGCCAAAGGAACTGGAGCTTTTTCATTAATATTAAGGAATTATTTATTTAAAACAAGCTCATATATCTTGCTGAAAAATAAAACAAGTTTTATTTATTCAAGTATAATATTGTAGCTGCACTAAAACCTTGACCAAGATGACTTGGTAAGATTTTGTGTTTTTGCAGTGAGGAAAGCTTCAGCTGACGACACGAAGGGCCAATTGTCTCTGTTTACCATTTTTGCTTGCCGTGCCTGTATAGTTATAGTTATCATTGTGACATTCAAAATCAGTTTATTTGTTGATTTAACTGTTTTCCCCAACATAAATCTTGTTCTGTTGGAGCCATTTTGCTCCAGATTTTATTAATTTAAGGGAACTTGAAGAAGTTAAATGACAAAGTTATTAAATATAGTTTACAGCTGACACTGATGACTGTGTACACCATTCCTCATGGATGAATAAATTTCCTGATGAGTTCATTCAGATAAAAAAAACCCTTCAAAGGCTCCAGAGCACATGCATGTAATTATTTCCCAAGGTTTGTTTTCTAGAAATCCTGAAATATTTATTTTGTCCACTCAACGATATGAGCGCCGATTCTCTGTGTGATTGCAAAAGACATTTTCTATCAACACAGGAAGAGCAGAGGAAATGCCAGAGACCAAGCTGATAAGAAACACAACTGAACGCATTTTTAAAAAAACAGATGAATGCGATCATGTTGCAAAAATAATATTCAAAGCGCTGGTCCTCTGTAGGAGATGTGGATGATTATTAGGAAAGCTTCACATTTCAGTTTGTCACTGGATTTTGTGAATAATTTAAATTTCATTTCACTTATTTCAACTGAAACACCTAATAAATAACTCAACGTTTGGGAGATTTCAAAATCTTAGAAGCTAACTTCACATTTTTTCGTTTTACGAATCTAATTTAGTCAGATTAGTGAAGCTTTTTATTGCTACTTAAACACATTTACTTGTTGAGTGACCTTTTAGCCCCAAATTGCTAATCATAAACATTAGCTCCACTAATGCTAACATGCTTTCCCAACATGGTATGTTGTAGAAGCTAATGCTAAAGCGCTAAGTTCAGCCATGTTGGCATAAAGAGAAGATGAGCAGAATATTGACAAAGTTTTGCGCACATTTTTAATGGAAATGCAGCTAGCGGCTGGCTAGCGGCTGGCTAGCGGCTGGCGGCTAGCGGCTGGCGGCTGGTGGCTGGCGGCTAGCGGCTAGCGGCTGGCGTTTCCAAACCAGCTGTGGTTCCCTAACCTCTGTGAATACCAGGGATTTACTGAATTAACTTCTTTAAACTTGTGCAGGACCTTGTGTAAGTTTTTTTTTTTTTTTACCAGGCAACATTTCTTCAACATGAGGGAGGAATTCAGTCTAAAGTTGCTAAGAGGAAAATGACTTTGCACCATCATGTAGCAAACAAAATGAAAATACTAGAACCGTTATACTCCAAACGAAGAAAAAAAAAAAACAAATCACATTTTCAAGTAGTAGAAATTAGGGATTTTTATGATGCTCAAATGTAAGGGAGTTGGTCTGACCGTTTCTGGAGGAAATGACTAAATAGGAGGAAGAAGCCGAGGGCCAAAGAGGCCATAAAATGACCAAGCAGACTTGGCCTGAATGCTGCAGGTTTTATTAGCCAAAGAAAAGGAGGAATAAGCAACACTGAGGAAGTCGGAAGTAAAGATATGGATGTTTGGGGTGTACGGGGTCCAAAGTGCGGCCCGGGGACCATTTGTGGCCCCTGGGCTGATTTTGTGCAGCCCCCCAACTGCAATTCAAAAATGATTCATAACTGTCCCATAGATGCAGATGAAGACTTTTCATTTGTAATCAGGGTAAAAAAGAAATGTACCAACATGATTTCCTTACACAGAAAAATGTAAGGTGCAAAACAAAGTATTCATGTTTTCATTACTAAGTTTTAACAAAAGATAAAACCAAGTTTATCCAGACACTTTTACTGAAAATCCAACATTGCTGCACCAAAGTTAGCTCTTAGTTTTCTTAAACTTGGCTAAATATAGCAAGTGTTTTGAAACATCCATCCATTTCCTTACTCCCCTGTCCCTCAGTGGGATCCGTTAGCCGACCTCCAGCTAACGTTCCTGACGAGAGGCGGGGTCACCCTGGGCAGGTCGCCAGTCTGTCGCAGTGTTTTGAAACAAAGTGACCTAAATCCTGTTCTTGTTACTGAAAATAAAATTATTCTGTTGAGCCCAAAAGAAACCAGAAACTTTCTTTCAAACATGCAAGCCCTACTGCGGCGTGTTGGAGCCATTATAGAAAAAAATACTAAACTTCTGCCAAAAAAATCTGAAATTCTGAGTAATCAGAAATTTTCTTGGAAAAAAAAATCTAATTTTTCAATTAATATAAATTTAATTAACTTTTTGTAGAACATTTCCAAGTTTTCTAGAAAATTTCTGAGATTAATCACAAAAGTCAAAAATCTAAAGGCCAAATTTGTATAATTTTTGAATTGCAGTTGAAGGCCGCACAAAATCAGTCCAAGGCCCACAAACGGCCCCCGGGCCGCACTTTGGACAGCCCTCCCTCAGTTAGTCTGAGCAGCGTTTTCCCATGACTGGAAGTTTATTACTGGTTCTTCACCTGTTAGAGCTCATGGAGAATCAGCCAATGACCCAGAAGGAAACCCTAACTGGCAACCAGAGATCCCCCTTTCACTGCGCCGTGACAAGGACAAATGGCGTCCACCGCCCCTCACACAAAACGCTGGGGTTAGCTATAGGTTGCTGATGGTGAGGCTTCTCACCCGCTAGTTTAGGAGGAAGAAGGATGGGGGAATTTCCTGGTTTGCTTCGAAGAAGCTGGGATGAATTGACAATCAGTGACTTGTGTTCTTAGACTCTTTAACATTTTCCCAAGGAAGAAGTAAACAGGACAGAGCTGCCCCCATTTTTTGGTCGCTAAATCTAAAACGACCAAATATGGAGATCCTGAGCTGCCTTGGAAACTCTGGAAAATCTGGAATTTGACTTGGCAATTAAACAAAGGGAAGATCATTTACTTTTATTTAAATATCTGACTGTAAGGAACACACTGTTAATTAAATGTAAGTTTGGGTAAAGGCAGAGTTGGATAACAACTAGTTACATGTACTTGAGTAACATTTTTTTATTTATTTACTTTAGAAGTATTTTTATTACGCTGTACTTTTTACTTTTACCTGAGTAATTTTATTATAAAGTATCTCTATTCTTGCGTAAAGTTTCTGGATTTTCTTCCCACTGAATGAAAATCAAACACGTTTTAACCAGAAATTCACCAGACAGACACACACCTGCAGTTTTTGTTAAAGTTTCATACATTTTTTTATTGAAAGAAACTGATTTGGAAAATATTCTTTTGCCTGATTGTAACTTTTTTTTACCTGTATAATTATTGTTTTCATTCTTAAAATACCAAAATTTCCACTTCATATTTTGGTCCATCTGATGATATAACTTTTAAATAATAAAAGTGCTTAACAGGCTTTTCAAATATATTTTACTCTTATTTGAGTATTTTCATGGATGGCTACTTTTATTTTAGTAATTTTATTATGAAGTATCGCAAACCAGCAGGCAATGCTGAGATTAATCACAAAAGTCAAAAATCTAAAGGCCAAATTTTTATCATTTTTGAATTGCAGTTGAAGGCCGCACAAAATCAGTCCAAGGCCCACAAACCCAACCCCAGCAGTATTCCGTCCGTTACCTAGCAACCCCAGCAGTATTCCGTCCGTTACCTAGCAACCCCAGCAGAATTCCGTTCGTTACCTAGCAACCCCAGCAGAATTCCGTCCGTTACCTAGCAACGTAATGCTGAGCTCCTGGAAAAGACAAAGTGTTTTTGTTGTTATCCAGAAACTGTTTGCTGCATTCCTGTTGGTTTTACAGGAGGCTCCACTTCTGCTTTTCAAAGATGTATGGTTGTATAATTACACATCTGTTTGCAGCCATTTTCAGGCGCTAGTGTAAACATAGAGTTGGGGGCGTGGCCAGCAGCAGCTTATTCAGATTTAAAGTGACAGGAGGCGATAAAACAGCTCATTCTGAAAGGAGCTAAAAATAGTTTAAAATCTCATTATTGAAGAATGATTTTATGAAAAAATGTAATTAACATGTTTTGTATTGTCCATCTTTGATGAATGTGTGATTGAATTTAAATTATTTTAATGTTTTTTCTTTGTAAAACTGAACTAAACTGAATTGAATGAGCATAAATCAACCTTGAACTTTAATTTTAGTTAAACTGTCAGAAGAAAAGTTGTGACCCATCCAGAATCTGAGCTGTTGCCTTAAAGGGATTTATTTAATAAGCATTATTACCGATATTAAAGTCAGATTTTAGATGAACAGCTGCACAGTAACATTAGACTGTACTGCATAAGGATTGAGAAATATTAAACATTTTATGTTACTCTTCTGTAGTTATATAATAATGTGTCTTTTGTTTATGTTTCCAAGTTCAGCTTTTAACTTCATCCAAGGTATCTAGTCATTAAATATGCCTCGAACTCTTTAAGTGTTGCTCTTGAAACGCAAGAAAGCACAAATCAAAACTTTGAACCGAGCTGAGAAGTAAAACTTGACAGTTACTGATTTAAAAAATAAGTCTAATGTTTTAGAAGCAGAGGGATGTAAAAACAATAACTGTTATGCTTCGAAAACGCTCTGGTGTGGAGTGGGGAGGGGGGCGTAATCCGCAGTTTGAGTGATGATATATGCTATAAATCAACTAACGAATCAACATTTCCAAATCGCCACCGCCGTTCAAAGCAAACAGCCACTGCATGAAAAATAAGGACTGGGTAATTGACCGGAGCCTAAGCTGGAGAGTCAGAGGGAGTGACTGAACATATTTCCCCCCAGTCATTTGCCAAGTCTCTTTTCACACCTCAGAACTCCCAACTTCCCCTCGATACCGTAACTAATCAGGTCTGCAGCCAATCGGCTGGCGGCGCAGCGAGCCTTCGCTCCAGGGCCGAGCGGTCGGAGTTTTAAGACAATGGAAAAATCCTGCCGTCCCCGCTGCTCTCATAACTTCAAACATCCAGACCCGCCCTGCCTTAATATTTATTCCACACCTTAAAAGTCATGTCTAGAAAGGTTGAGAAATATGTTTTTGTTCCTCTCGTAAAGCAGCGGCGCTCATGGGTGAGGCGCAGAGCGGCTAGGCTAACCTGCTGGCTCCTCCGTGCTGCTGACCGCAGCGGTGGGGTTGACCACCGGGATCTCTGAAACACACAGGAGACGCAAATTAAAGGCGATCCAGAGCGTGAAAACATCGCACAGATACAGAAAACACACAGGAAACAAGCAAACAAGTTCAGACGGAGATGATCACACACAGTTTGATGTTTACATCAGTTTGTTTCTTTCTCAGGTCGATTCTGACAGAAAGACACTTATTGGTTGAATGTCGACTTACACTGCAAAAAAACAAAATCTTACCAAGTATGTTTGGTCTGGTCTCCAGTTCAAATATCTTAATACACTTGAAATAAGACAAAGCTAAGAAATGAGTTTTAAACAAGTTATCGGAGATGTTTTAATAATTTCTTAATATTGATTAGCAGATTATTTTACATGTAACTCTACGTTTTCCCATCCTGGTTTCGTGTTTTGCAGTGTAGCAGGAGAAATACCTCGTGGTTTTTTACCAAAGACAAAAGAGAAATCCTCCGTTAAATCTGACGCTACTACGTCTTTGTTTACATCTGGTGAAGAAGGAAGTTGCGGTCAGTGTCTTCAGAGGTTTTCTTGTTGTTTCCTTCAGTGGCTGTCCGTAAATCTAGACTAAAAGTACATGAGGATGATAGACAGCGCTAAGCCCCTCCTCCTGGCTCTGATTGGTTGTTTTAGGGTCGTTTCTTCAGACGGCAACATTAGCTCAGACAGGAGGCAGGTGAGATCAGATTTCCCACAGATCATCTGTCTCATATCAAACTGTCATGACATGGAGACATTTTAATAAAAGTTGCGTACTGCAGTTTTTGCCCCTGCCTCGTCCCCCTGAGGAGAAAACATCCTGATGCCCCCAGCAGATGCCGGGTTAACTCTGCGGCGTAATCTCCCCTTTTGGACAGACGGACAGATGGCGCGGGGCATCTTGAGGCAGATGCCGCCCCCTCGCTGGCGGCGCGTTGGAATTCCTCCTGGACCTCTAATCGTATGCGACCTCCCAATACAAATGCTAATGCTAACACCGCTGGTACCGAAACACAGAATTACCGGAACGTCGGATCTGCTTTTGATTAGGTTGAGGGTTTTCAGTCCAGTGTGTGTGTGTGTGTGTGTGTGTGTGTGTGTGTGTGTGTGTGTGTGTGTTGGGCAGGGTTTGGTTCTTGGAAAGCCGTTTTGAGGCAACGCAGCAGTTGTCTCTTTAAAATTATGGACACCCTGCCAACCAAAACAAACGGGGCGCGCGGAGGCCTTGTGGCGGCCGCCGGGCGCAGCTGCTGCGGCCGCTCGGAGCCCCCGAGCCGTCAGCGCCTCGTCTTGTGCAGACGGACAGATGATGAAAGGATGGATGGAAATGGCTGCTGCCGTCAGACTAATTGGCTGCTCAATGGGATTGTCTTCTGTCTTGGGAAACGGAAATCTCAGGAGGCAAAAATGACAATCATGAGACCATTTAAATAAAAATAAAAAGCAAAATACATGACAGGATTCAGTGCTGATAATGAGAACAAAAGCATCCGCACTGCAAAAACACAACATCTTTATTATTTTTAGTATATATAGACTGAAGACTTTTATCAGTCAGTTTTTGGTAAAAAGAGACAAATGAGAAATCTTTATTTTCAATTATCATGTGATTGATTTATTGATTTATTGTTTATTGCGACAGGCCTGTTCATAACATCAATGTTACTCTTAAAAGTAACTTTTTAGCAAGATATGGGAGCTTGTTTAGAGTCAATAATTGAATATTGATAAACTGGCAGATTATTTCATTTATAACAAAACATTATTATCATGTTATAAATGAAATAATCTGCCAATGAAACAAGAATTATTGACTTAAAACAACCTCTTATATCTTGATAAAAAAGTTACTTTGTAAGTTAGTTTTGTCTTATTTCAAATGTACCAAGACATTTGCAGTAGAAACTAGACCAAAAATTCTTGGTAGGATTTTGTGTTTTTGCAGTGAATCCCAATAATTAAAAAATGTAGAAACACTCCATTGTCTGTCTCTGCAGTAAATCCAGCCATGTGTTTTGCTTCGAAAAACCAGATCCCAAACACACATCTACTGGCTTCCTTCCCCTTCCAGGACAGATCAGCGTCACTCAGAGTCCTGTGTAGTTGACCATCCGTGTCCGCAGTCGTCTTCCCCTTCATGCCCATCTGCCATCTGCTGCAGGGCTGCGTGTGAGAGGAGCAGCGTGGCAGCCTGCGGCAGCGTGGCAGCCTGCGGCAGCGTGGCGCTGCGAGGCCGGGCGGGGCCCCGCTCCAGTCTGAGAGCCAGCAATGTGGCGCTCAGTGTGGCGGGGAGCTGCCCTCACTTACACATGGCTGTGTGTGCCAGGCCGCTGGTGGAACTCACAGCCCACAAGGACACACACACACACACACGTTTGTCACAGGAAATTAAACACCAAATCTACTGCATCTAGAGTGAAAACACACACACTGCATGAGAGTGGAATAACAGTGGCAACTGTTATGGATCGGGACGACAAAAACACAACATGTTACCAAGTAGTTTTTTGTCTAGTTCCTAGTGGAAATATCTGAGTGCATTTTAAATAAGACAAAACTAAATGAAAAGTAACTTTTCATCAAGAAACAGGAGCTTATTTTAAGTCATAACATGGGAAAATGTCTTGTTATAAGTGAAATAATCTGCCAGTGGAGCTGGAACTGGGTTGCTAGGAGACGGGCTGGGCTCGGCTGGCGTTGCTAGGTAACGGCGTCAGAGGAACCAGAACTTTTTCATCAATATTTAGGAATTATTTACTTAAAAGAAGCTTCTATATGTTGCTGAAAAATTAGTTTTGTTTTATTTCAAGTGTACTAAACTATTTCCTCTAGAAACTAGAACAAAAATATGAGGTAACATGTATTTTTGCAGTGTGCATTTTAGCTTTCTACGAACAAAATCTTAAGTATTTTTGATCGAACATTTAGGGCAAATATATCTTAGCATTCCTGAAGTGAGACAAAACTTACAAACACTTTTCAGCAAGATACAGGAGCTTGTTTTCAAACAGTAATTTGAAAATATTTATGAAAAAAAGTTTCACTGGCAGATTAAAACATTTTCCCATGTTGCAAATGACATAATCAGCCAGTGGAACTACAACTTTTTTAATCAACATTTACAAATTATTAATATAAAACAAGCTTCCATTTCTTGCTAAAAAGTTACTTCCAAGTTAGTTTTTGTTTTAAAGATATTTTCACCAGAAACTAAAATAAAAATACTTGGTGAGATTTTGTGTTTTTGCAGTGCAGTGACTCTCCAGAAATCAGCAACATTTTCCTTTATTCCTGTACGTTTCTGCTCAAACCTGCAGGTCTTCTACACTCCTGACAACAGTTTGTGTTAATTACTACAACTTTTGTTCAAAGAGTCATTGGAAATCTATAAAAACTAAAAGGTTATAGACGTGTGTGAGTGGTGTGTGTGTTGCAGTGTGTATTCATCACTCACTGATGCAGGGGGCTACAGGTGAGCGGCTCTGCTGGTAGCCCTTGGCGCAGCGGTTGCAGGTGATGCCGGTGACGCCGTCCTTGCAGGGACACTGGCCGGTGGTTTGGTTGCATGTTTTGCCTGCGGCGCCCACAGGGTGGCAGTCACACGCTGGGGGCAGGTGTGAAGGGGGAGGGAGAGTGTTAATATAGAGACACAAACAAAACATTCAAACTAGCTGGTTGAATTTGCTGCCAAAATCCTGTTTCACACATAGAGAGGAGTTATAATTTACATTCTGCAGGTTTTTGAACATCCATTTGGGTTCCTGCTGCTCCTAAACGAACCATAAGCACTTAAATAAATCACCCAGACATTTTTTACCATTAAGTTCATGTTTTTTGGTGTTTGGAAAATAAGTCGTTTTAAAAATGTCCCTAATGTAACATCACAAATCAACAGGCGATGCCCCGTTACCTAGCAACCCCAGCAGAATTCCACCTGTTACCTAGCAACACAACGGAGCTCCATCATGTTTTTTTGTCAGCTGGTTTTCCCGCTGTATGCGCTGTACAATGGCTGCTGGAAAAGACAAAAGTGTTTTGTTGTTGACCTACCACCAGAAACCATTTGCTGGATTCTGGCTGGTTGTGCAGGAGGCTCCACTAATGCTTTTTAAGCATGTACGGTTGTATAATTGTTTGCAGCCATTTTCACGTGTGAGTGTAAACGTTGATTTGGTGGGCGTGGTCAGCAGCAGCTTATCTGGATTTAAAGTGACAAACGCCCTAAAACAGTTCATTCACTGCAAAAAACACTAATTTTACCAAATATTTTATATTTTGATTTGGAAATATCTCAGTACAACTGAAATAAGACAAAACCAAAAATGCAACTTTTCAGCAACATACAGGATCCTGTTTCAAGTCAATAATTCCTCAGTGAAAAGCTGATCGTTCCACTCAGAGAGCAGGAAAACTGTCTTGTTAGACATTTAACAAAACACATTCACTTGTTAAATGTGAAATAATCCACAGATGGAAGTAGTTTATCCTATTTTAAGGATTTATTTACATAAAACAAGCTCCTGTGTTTTGCTGAAAAGCTACTTGTACGTTAGTTTTGTCTTAAGATATTTTCTGTAGAAAGCAGAGAAAAAGACTTGGTAAAACTTGTGTTTTTTGCAGTGTTTTTTGCAGCCAGACTAAACTCTCATTGTTTTGTGGAAAAATGTCACGAACATGTTTTGTTTTGCCCACAGTCCTTTCCTCACCTGTTCAGGGGAACATAATAGATCACCTCTAATGTCTTCACAGAACTAAAACTGGATCGGTTTCAATATATTTTGTATTTTTTATGTTGCAGGACAGTTATGAATTTTTACTTTTCACTTCCTGAAAATGGTAAGAAACTCCCCATGTTTGTCTTTTGAGTGGAGCTGGAGGCTGAGCGTTGCGTTCAGTGGAATATTGGTGGGAAACCCAAATGATGCGTCTTCATCTCCCGTTTCTGCTTATTTCCTTCCTCCTGAACTCCGTCTGGTGACTCGCTGCCTTGTTTCATCACTTCCCGAAAACTCGGTCCATGCCCGGCAGATGCCAACAGCAACACGCCGCGCTCCGCTCACCTCGCCTTGGCAACACTTTCCTTCGCTTTTCTGGTTCTGGGTGATTTATTTAAGCTACTTTATCCAAAATGAGGCGTTTTTGGCACCGATGAGTTGTTAGATACATGATCCAGGGTGTTGGTCAGAAGCACTTTGACAGATATTTACAAGAGAGCGCAGAGGATGACAGGAAGAGGGAGAGAGCCACTCATCAGACTGAGGGGAACATGGGAAACATTCAGCCTCTCATGGCTCCGCAGAATAAACAGAATCCAACTGAACTGTCACCAAATAGGGCGTTCGGTTTTAACAAACAAAACCTGAAAAGTGTGGTGTGCATTTTTAATCTGCTTCCTTTGGAATTACTTATTGATATTAATTAGACTTTGGGTTCGTCTCCACCACATTTTCACGTCTACACTGCAATAACACAAAACTTACCAAGTATTTTTGTCTAGTTTCTGGTGTACATATCTTGAAATAAGAGAAAATTAACTCCAGGAAGTTATAAGAGCTTCCTTTGAGTCAATAATTCTTCAACATTGATGAAAATGTTCCAGTTCCTAACAAGACGTGAAACTAGAGTTTTTTTTCCATCAATATTAAGAAACCATTCACTTAAAACAATTATGTCTTATTGAAAAGTGACATAAGTTAATTTAGTCTTATTTCCAGCGTACTAATATATTTGCAATAAAACCTAGACCAAAAATACTGAGTAAAATTTGTGTTTTTGTAGTGAAATCACTGGCAGCTGCTTTATGTCCAACTGCATAACAAAAACACAAAATCTTACCAAGGATTTTTGGTTATTTGCATCGGAAAAACAGTGTAAATATTATATTTCTGTATGTTTGTTCTAAACAGCAGATAAAGAAACTTTTTATCTGACTTCTTTGGCATCATTTACTCTTTGTTCTTTTTACTCTGAACCGTCTTTCCTCTCATTCTCGGGGACTTTTTTGAAACATACACTCATATAAAATTTGTAAGTGTCAAAATTTATATTAAAACAGAAAAAGAGCGTGACTCTAACATTACATTTTGGGGGGAAACCCTGTAATCAAACAGTGAGTGATATGAGTTTGCAGGAAAAGGCGTCTGCTGACATGTCGCAGCTTCTTCTCTCCTTCAACACAACCAGCGCCTTCGCCTGCCGCTCGCTCCTCTGTTAGCCGCTACAACAAAAGCAGAGGACTATACCATCTGTTGACGGGGGCCGGCGGGGGTTTAAATGGCCCACTCTGACCCGGCAATGATTGTGTGCATCTGGCGACAGGGTAGGGAAAGATTAACTGCAGCCCAGATCTTCAGAAACACTTCTGCCTTTTCCTGCAGGGCTAATCGGTCCACAGGTGTCAGAGTGATTGTTTTCTATTTGAAGCTATAAATCAGGACGTATTCAACCCCCCAACGCTCCGCTTCAGTCCTGCAGGCCGCGCCAGGAAACCATAACCTTTGACAAACGTGTTGCTGCACTGCAAAAACACAAATCTTACCAAGCAGTTTGGGTCTGATTTTAGTGCAAGTATCTCAGAACACTTTAAATAACAGTAAACTAACTTACAAGTAACTTTTCAGCAAAGATATAGCAGCTTGTTTAGAGTTAATCATTCATTAATATTGAAACGTAGTAATCACACTGCCTGATTTCCTCATTCATAAGGCATTTTCCCAGTGTTTCCAGTGTTCCCAGTGAATACGCTGCAAGTAGAACTGGTCAAAAATTATCGACTTAACAAGCTCCTACTTTGTCTTGCTGAAAAGTTCCATTTTTAGTTAGTTTTGTCTTTTTCAAGTGTACTAAGATATTTGTACTATAAACCAAACAAAAATATTTGTAAAGTTTTTGCAGTGTGGTTAGACATCAAGCAGCTGCCAGTGATTCCACTGCAAAAACACAAAATCTTACCAATTTTTTAAAAACAAAACTAATATAAAATGTAACTTGTAGGCAAATATCTTTTGCTAGTTTTTAGTGCAAATTTCTTAATTTTGTCTTATTTCAAGTGTACTAACAAAGTTTTCACCAACACATACGATTGTTTTGAGTGAATAATTGCTTAAAATCGACGAAAAGGTTGTAGTTCCACTTTGCTGATTGAATTTATGAGATTTTTTCCTTTTGTAAGTGAAATAATCTGCCAGTAGAACCAGAACTGGTTGCTAGGCGACGGGCTGGGCTTGGCTGGGGTTGCTAGGTAACGGCGTCAGTTGAACTAGAACTTTCTCAATATTAAGTAATTATTCACTTACAACAAGCTGCTATTTCTTACTGAAAAAAATTACATTTTTAGTTAATTTAGTCTTATTTCAATTGTACTAAGATATTTACTGATATATCAGTCAGTTGCCAGTGAGTTCACTGGAAAACTGCAAAATCTTTTTGGTTAGTTTCTAGTGCAAATATCTTAATACTTTGTCTTTAAATAAGACAAAGTTAACTTGCAAGGAACTTTCTGCAAGCTATATTTTGTTTTAAGTCAATAATTTCTTAAAATGGACAAACAGCAAAAGTTCCACCAGCAGATGATTGAATTTAAACGTCTACACAGGACTCTGAGTGACACTGATCTGTCCTGCAAGGGAAGGAAACCAGTAGATGTGTGTTTGTGATCTGGTTTTTTGAAGCAAATCTATAGACATCTTATTAGTGAAATAATTTGCCAATAGAACTTCAACTTTTTAAAATCAATTTTAAGGAATTGTTGACTTAAAACAAGCCTGGATATCTTGCTAAAAATTTAGTTGTCAGTTAGTTTTGTCTTATTTCAAGTGAAGTGAGATATTTGCTCTAAACTAGACCAGAAATACTGGGTAATATGTTGTGTTTTTACAGTGCTGCGCAGCCACAACACCCAGAAACCAGTTTAAATGCATATCAATCCCAACATATCCGCCTGAAAACCTGCGGTGGAGGTTTCAGGCATTTAAAGTCGATGATTTGTCAGTGGCAGCTGCTGCAGGGTCATTAAAACGCAGTCAAGTCGTTCTGATCACAAACAATTCGGCTGCATGTTTACTCATCTATGAAACGATGTTTCCAAAGCCGGGGACAAGCCCGGGTTACTCGATCCGGAAGATGCTGGTCTCTCCTGCCTGCTGAGACTCGCAGCAAAGCACTGACAGGCCATTGTTTCCACGGCGATCAGCGCCGGAGCATCAACCGTAAACACGATGAGTGTTATGCACACACACTCCTGCCTTTTGAAGAAGACGTCACAGTTTACCGTCAACGTCTGCGTTGTTCTGCAAACGGCCTGATGCGTTTGGGTCTGGGTGGGACGGCGGCTGGTTCCTTTTCTCTGGTTTTTATGAGTCTGAACCAGTTACAGAGCTGAAAAACAAACTCAGATGGCTTTTCAAGCAGACGTGACAGGAGGCACCGACTCAACCGCCGTTTGTTTTGTTTCAGCAGATTAATGCTGATATCAGCTTTTTACATCAGTTAATATTGATAATAACAGATTAAATATAAATATCTGAAATATTGCCAGTCTGGTGGCATGGACGGTTTTCTCTCCATGTCGCTGTTTTATATTTTTAAGATGCTAAATGGGAAAACTTTAAACTACTGATGGCTGCACTGCAAAAACACAAAATCACATTTTTTTTGTTTCTAGTTCAAATATCTTATTTCACTTGAAGATGATTCAGAACTAATGTGATGCTGACTGTGACCTAAATAGGTAAAATTGATCTTATTTTATTTTATCCTTTCATCTAAATTTGAATTCTGCTTTTTTCTTTTTTTAATGAAAATATACAGTTACAGAAAAATACATCCGTCTTCCTAGACGTGTCTCATTGATGATCTTAAATTGCTCTAATATTCCAAAAATGTGACTGAAGTTTCGGCCATTTTTTCCTCATTATTTATTCATCCATATTTTCTGGTAACAATTTGAGTCATTAAGTCGTTTCTCATTCGCTAATATCAATTTATTAGCATATTGACTCAAAACCACTTTTTTCTCGCTGTCTGTGTCGGCTACGCTACACGCAGACTCGTTGCCATAGCAACATAAACGCCACTTTATGTTTCAGGATTCAACAGACAAAAACACTCAAACATTTCAGAGAACAGAACATTCAGTCCGTTACAGTTTTATGTTTTCAGGCTTGATGTTTACTTTGTGATTATTAATAAGTGTCCGTTGTGGCAGATTAGCTGCGCTGCTATCAGCTAAGCTAACACAGCTTAGCGATGATCTGTCAGAGTTGCTGTTTGGGTCGTGTTATTTTTCTTTTTCTTTACTGAACCAAACCACAGAACTCCACATCACATCTACATGTTACGGTTCTCATAGTCAAGCTAGCATAACTTGCTACTTTTTTTCTTAATTAAAACTTTTTACTGACCTTGTTATGTAGTTGTTGTAATGTACACTAATTTTTATACATCAGGTGTACATTTAAGATTTAGCACATCATATTGATGACTTAACAGCTAAAACTAATGCTAGCTATTGTTAGCTAGCAGCTTTTTGCCCTCCAGCAGGGAGATGGAGGCCGGATTTGAAGCGCTTGACGTCACGCTGTAATGGCTCCATAACTAGCTGATAAGTTGTCAGTTTTATCTTTCTTCTTATTTGCATGTATGCAGAAACTACTTGGTAAATTTGTATTTTTTGCAGTGTGGGTGATCTTTTCGGTTGTTTCTAGAAGCAGTTGAGGCCCGAATGGAAGTACAAAAACATGCAAAATATGAATTTTGCATAATTGGTGCCCTTTGAGATCTTAGCAGAGCGAACTCCCGTCTCAGCTCTCTATTCTAATCAGAAACAGAAACAGACCAGTCCGTCTCTTTTCTTTCCCACAGAAGACACCTGCGTTTTATTGTCCTCTTCCAGTTCTGACACTTCAGCCATACCTCCGACTTTAATCATGACATAAAGCACAGACAGGAGTGAGAGTCGGAGAATAAAACCAGGGATTCAGTGGGAAAAGACAAAGGTGTTAAAGGTTTGTGGTGAGTCAGGGCATGAAAAAGCCAGAAGTGTTGGAGCCGCCGGTGTTATGAAACATCTGTTGAGCTGCAGATGAAAAGGAGGGCTGACGCAAATGAGCGCTCCTTGAAGGCCGTGGTTCTGATCAGCCCCTGAGTCAGACGGACAGTCGGACCCTTTAGAGATACTCCAACTTACATTTCTGTCAGATCTGGAGCCATTAAGAAAAACGGCTCCAGATTAACCGGTCACCAGCTTTATGCTGGTGAAAACAGACATCTGCAGGCTGAAGCTGCGTTTCCACTTTGTTGCTAATGACGAGAAACACATTAAATAAAAAAACCATTAAAATCACACGATGGCAGCATCTTCCTAACTACTTCCTGTTGACGTCTTCCTGTTTTCCGCCAGCAGTAACATCCAGTGGGAAAAACTAAATCTGCCAAGTATTTTCTACATTTTCTATTGCAAATTTATTAGTACACTTGAAAAAAGACCAAGTTAACTTAAAAGCAGCTTGTTTAGAATCAACAGTTCCTTAATATTCTAGTTGATTATTTCATTTGCAACAAGACATTTTTCCCATGTTATAAGTGAAATATTTTGCCAGTGGAACCAGAACCTTTCCATCAATATTCAAGAATTATTTACCTAAAACAAGCTCCTACATCTTGCTGAAAAGTTACGTATAAGTTGGTTTTGTTTTATTTCAAGTGAACTGAAATATTTGTACTGGAAACTAGATCAAAAATACTTGGTCAGATTTTGTGTTTTTGCAGTGCAGTGGAACTAGGACTTGTTTTTAGCTCCGATATGTTCCTTATAAGCCACTTTCTCCTTATTTCAAATGTACTAAGATATTTACATCCAAAGTTAGACTTTGTGTTTTTTGCAGTGTAGACCCCATCATCTCTAATGATGTCTTCTTCTGCAGGCGTTTTTTCACCTTGATAAGGACCAGCAGGGTGAAAAACTCTTCTTCTTCTTCTTCTTCTTCTTCTTCTTCTTTGCTGTTTATTCAAACATTTTGCAGAGTATCAAGTTCAGGAAGCTGGTGTTATTTTTGCAAAGCCTCCAGCCTAATATCTGGCTGAAAAACATATTCACTGCAAATGTGAACTAGTAAAATGCATTTTTTCCATGAGATGCTGCGGTGAAAAGATACTATTATGTGGTGTGTGGGGTTATGGGGGAGCATTTGATGGGGAAGCCAGCGAAGCTTTAGGCATAGTATCAATTTAATTCTAAGTGCAACAGTATGCCAAATCAGACATGCTGTTATTTTTTATTGAAAGTTGCCATGGCTGCATATGTTTTCCATTACTCTGTAGCGTCTTGCTCCTCTTAAAGTTCTTCAGAGCTGACATGATTATTACGAGTATTAACAGAGTTAGGACGTCTCGTTTGGCTGTTTCTGTTTTACAGCTTCACTTACAGTGAAACATCAAAGTTAGCTTAAAGGGAACATGAACGACAACATGGCTACTTTAAAAATGACTGACTGACACTGGATAAAGACGGAAAACGTTCTCTTCACGTCGCTCATCAGCAGCAAACGTACACGTCTGTTTCCTCAGTCTGCGTTCTTTTGGCTGCTGCAGCTCCACCATCATTTCCGTCGTGCTGCAGATGAGTAACAACCATCAAATGCAGATGAGAGGTTTGCACATTGTTTCCAGCAGTAACTTCAGCCGGGTCCGATGTTCTGTTCTGTTCTGATGGTTCTGGAGCTGGAAGACGTTCTGAATGAAGTCGGCTGCTTGCACCTCACAGGGTGCATTAATATCATTGGTCCGCATTTCATTTATTTTTTTAAATGGTGGCTGCATTATGTACTTTTAATATAAGTGAAGATAATTAAACAACTAAAAAGCTCCACACTGTAAAAGTCTTACCAAGTGTTTTGGTCTAGTTTCAAGTACAAATATCTTATATTTCAAATAATATAAAATTAACTTAGAGGCAAAATGTAGGACCTTTTAAGTCACTTTTTTAAACTATTGACTTAATTAAAAATTATTGACTTAATAAACAATTAAAGTCAATAATTTAAGAAATTACATGTGTAACTCAAACATGGGAAAAATATCCTGTTATAAGTGAAATAATCTGCCAGTGTATCTAATTGTTTTTTAATCAATATTAAGAAATTACTGACTTGAAACAAGCTTCTGTATTTTGCTGAACAGTTACATGTAAGTTAAGTTTTTTTCTTTTTTCAAGTGTACTAAGACTGGACCCAAAATACTTGGTAGGATTTTGTGTTTTTGCAGTGTAAGCCGTCATCAATGGGTCATGAAAGCAGTTTCTTACCTTTGCAGGCGCGCCGGTGGCTGATGGGCCGAGCCATGTCCCGGTAGAACCCCTCCTTGCAGTAGTGGCAGTGGCGTCCGGCCGTGTTGTGGCGGCAGTTCATGCAGACGCCGCCGCTCTTCCTTCCCGACAGCTTGTACAGCTCCATGTTGAAGCGGCAGCGGCGAGCATGGAGGTTGCAGTTACACGCTGCGAAGACAGGAGGGACGTTTTTCAGAGAGGTGGGGACCCAAAAATTACACTCAGGCAACAGGAGAAATACCTCAACATGTTTTTACTCAATTAAAAGTAAAAGTAGACGTCCAAGAAATCACTCAAGTAAGAGTAAAAAATATTTGGTAAGAAGTACTGAGTAATTGATCAAATTGTCATTTAATATTTAGAAATTACATCATCAGATTGACCAAAATATAAAGTTAAGTGGAAATTTTGGTATTTTAAGGGCCCAAATGACAATAATTCATATAAGTAATAAAAAAAATAGCAAAATCAGACAAATCTAAATTTTTCCAAATCAGTTTTTTTCTACATAAAACTTATGAAACTTTAACAGAAACTGCAGGTCTGTGTCTGGTTTTGGTTAAAACATGTTTGTTTTTCA
>NW_015113367.1:107804-113165 GCF_001443285.1 Poecilia latipinna
TGTAACTTTTGTAAGTACAGCATAGCAAAAATACTCCTAAAAGTGAATTTCTTTCAAAAATGTTACTCCAGTAAATGTAACTAGTTACTACCTGACTCTGCGTGTTCAGACGTCAAAGTTTCCACTACATGTAACACTTTCCAAACATGTGCGGTCCTGTGAAAACACATGTCGCGCTATCAGAGGAGAGCAGGCAGACATTTTCCAGTAAGGCGACGGTGAGCGGTTTATAATCGGAGTCTGGCTGCTCTTCCACACATCATCCATCAAAAGTCCTATTTGCAGAGCTCATTTTCTCCATTTCATAATTAATGAATTCAGCTTTTCCCAGCTCATTAGATATTAATCTCTGGTAAGAGACGCATTAATTTCATGAATCGGTGATGAGAAACGACTCCAGAGATCAATCAGAACCGAAGGCGGCTCAGATGTGGAGGTGAGCTCCTGCTAGCTGTCTTCTAAATGAGGCGAGCAGAATAAATGGGAAACGGGACGTCAAGTTCTCCCCCACAAAATGGCTTCTCCATGTCACCTTGGCTTAAAAGTCTTTCCTCAGACTCCTCTGCACTCACAAGCTGTGACACTATTGATAAACTCTTGTCACTCTCTACATGTGAGGTTTGCATCTGAGCAGTCGATTGTGAAACCCGCCGCTCCTATTTGTGTGAAAGAGTTTGATTTAGACCCTCCACTCTTTAAATCAGAGTCAGACCCGGGACCTGAAATCTGGCCGCAGCTTCAAAGTGGAGCTGCGCTCCGGTCCGGAGTTACCCACAGATAAATTAGAAACGGGTAAACAACGGTGGGGCATTTCACCAAAAATGTCAACAGTTGAGGCATGGAGGATTACAAGGTGATCACAAATAAAGCTGGCATTAGTTAGCTTAAGTCAGGAGGGAGGCTGCTGGACGGGGCGCATTTCAATAACAAGGAATGTTTAAAATTGAATAAGACAAAATAATAGGAAGTAAGTAAAAACAGACAGGAGGAAACACTGCAGGCTTTTAACGTCTACTGAAACATCCACTCACTTATTCATTTATTTCACATAAAAAGTCTTTTAACAGCATAAATGGAGGAAGATATGATTTACTATTAATTTGATCTGCATGCTAACTGTAGCACTTCTAGTGTATTTCTCTTAACTTACAACTGTAGTACAAAATATCTAATGATTTACCAAAATATACTAATTCCTTCAATTATAACAAGACAATTTTCCGATGTTATAATTTAAAGGTGACCTATTATGACTCTACGGCCTATTCAAAACATGTTCATTACAACGTTTGCACAAAGTCATAAATCTTAGATAATGACATTTTAGCTGGTCAGTTCTGTCAACTCAACGTTTACACTTATGCAATGGTACATCTTTGAAAAGCAGAAGTGGAGCCTCCTGCACAATCCTCAAGAGTGCGGCAAGTGGTTTCTGAATGGCAAGGCAACAATAAAACACTTTGTCTTTTCCAGTAGCCATTGTACAGCAGTAAAAACCGGCTGACCAAAATATGCTGGAGCGCCGATCGGGTTGCTAGGTAACGGGTGGAATTCCGCTGGGGGTTGCTAGGTAACAGTGCAGCGGCTGCTGATTTGTGACGTCACATCAGAAGATTTTTGACACATTTTCCAGACACCAAAAAATATGAAGTTATTGCTAAAAAAATGGCAGTGTGTTTTTTATTTATTTATTTTTTTTTAGTGCTTGTCTGAAAAGGAGTGGGAAATTTATACTTTTTTAAAAGGATATGGATATATAGATATCCGTATCCTACATAGAAAACATAATTTTATACTATCTTTAACTGAATCATCTAATTCATTATTTTACTGTCATCGTTCATTTTCCATATAACTATTTAAAAATATGTTTTTGTACATTGTAGTGAGTTTATTCACACTGGTTCCTCTCCAGTCATCATGTTAAAGCTGCAGCTGTAACTTTTATTGGAAAATCTTTTTTTTTTTTTTTTTTTTTTTTTTTTTTTTTTTGGAGGGTTTCCCCCAAAAAAAAAAAAATTTTTTTTTTGCCCGGTTTTTAAATNCCTTGGTCCCCTCCAATTATAATATTAAAGCAAGCGCTGTAACTTTTATTTGAAAATTTTTTTTTTTTTTTTTTTTTTTTACTTATTTGTTGAAGTGTTGCACTGCAAAAAAATAAAATCTATTTTTGGCCTAGTTTCTAATGCAAATAATCTTAGTACACTTGAAATAAGACAAATATTTTTTCATCAAGAAATATAAGCTGGTTTTAAGTCAATAATTCCTTAATATTGTTTTTCAACAAGTATTAAAGTATTATCTCCACTGGCAGATTATTTAATTTGTAACATGAGAAAATTTTCTTGTTATAAGTGGAAAAATCTGCAGTGGAGTTAGTAATTTTTAATCAATATTAAGGAATTAGTGACTCAAAAAAAGCTCTTATTTCTTGACAAAGTTATTTTTTAGTTTTCTTTTAGTAGAAATTAGGCAAAAAAAAAAAATAAGATTTTGTATTTTTGCAGTGTAATGTCTTCTTTTAAGCCAAGTTTAAAATCATTTCTGTGTAGCTTCACTTTATGAAACGCCATAATTTGCTTTGATGTTACATAAATTTTAACATCTCACCTTTGAGTTTTATTATAAAGCCGTAAATATGAGCTGGAGCTGAGTTTGAATGGCTGCTTTGAAGGAGAAAAACATAAAAAAGTAACAAAGTCTGGCTTTAAGGAATAATGAAAGCAGTGAACATGCAGCCGCATTCACAGTCAAAGAAAAGCCTGGCACCTGGTGCGTTTGGAAAGAGGCCCACTTCTCCCGGTCCCAGACTCTGGAACGGGGGGAAGAGCGCCGGGCGAGGGCCACATTCCCAGACTGCTCCCCTATCCCATCTGGTTATTACATGCTCCGATTTCTATGGCACGCTGCTATTAATGAAGTGCTGCTTCAGGTATAAATTGATATTAAAGCAGTGGTGTTTGTTTGGAGACGCTACTTTTGGTTTCTTTGCTCCACTTTGATGAAGTGATGAGCCTCAGACCAGAACTGACCCCTGATCCAGCAGAGGAGCACAAAGTGGATCAGTGGGCGGATCTGAGACTCTAGTTCTCTGGCTGTAAATGAGAAAAGGGTTTGAAAACTGAATTCAAAGCCTTTGAGGTTTCATATATCCACATTTGAAATAATGTGGTTGATCTCTTCACTGCAAAAACACAAAAGCTTACCAAGTGTTTTTGTCCCGTTTTAGTGCAAATGTCTTAAAACACTTTAAATAAGACAAAACTAACAACTCAGCAACACACAGGAGCTTGTTTTAAGTCAGTAATTCCTTAATATTGATAAAAATGTCCTGATTCCAGTTTCCTATGTTATGAGTTAAAGGTGACCTGTTATGCTTCCTTGAACAGGTTAGGATGGATCTGTGGCCTATACAAAACATGTTCATTATATTTTTTTACACAAAATCATACTTAGATGATATTGATATAATGATATTTTACTCTGGTCAGTTCTGCCTATTTGAGCTTCATTAGGGCTTTCTGTCAAGCTACTGCAGTTTTACAACTGTACATCTTTGAACAGCAGAAGTGGAGCCTTCTGCACAACCAACAAGAATTCAGCAAGTGGTTTCTGGAAGGTAAATCTACAACAACTATGATGAACAAATGCATCAGAGCTCTGGTTGGGTTGCTAGGTAACAGACGGAACTCCACTGTGGTTGCTAGGTAACGGACGGAACTCAGCTGTGGTTGCTAGGTAACTGCACAGTGCCTGGTTTTTGAAATGGCTCACTTTCCAGACGCCAAAAACCATGAACATATTGCCATATTGTTTTTTTTGTGTGTGTTTTTTTTAATTGCTTTGTCTGTTTTTAGAAACAGTAAAAACTGAAATTAAAGTACAAAAACATGGAAAATGGGAATTTTGCATAATCCCATTTAAATAATCTACCAGTGGAATTAGTATTTCATATCAATAGTCAAGACTCTGAACAAGCTCCTTCATCTTGCTGAAAAGTTCTTTGTGAATCAGTTTTGTCTTATTTCAAGTGTACTAAGATATTTGCACAAGAAACTAGACTAATTGAAAATTAATTTAGTAAGATTTTGTGTTTTTTCAGTGTTGTTAAACATCCTGAAAAAGCGTAAAATCACCGTTGGGTTCCTCTGTGTTCATGCATGTGAACCGTTCCTCAGGCTTCCCCTGCAGGAACGTTGACAAAGAACACACGGCTCAGATGGATCACCAAAGTTATGCAGCTCGAGAACCGTGGAAGCGCGCACAGCTGTGAGCAGTTGCGTCCATTAACACCTTGTAGGGGAACATAAAAGCATCGGATTGCCATTTCTCCCCCAGTGAGGCAACGTCGGCCTTTTCACGGCTTCTTCTCGCCTTACTGCTGTGCAACACAATCTGCCGACAAAGCCCGGACTCGGAGGGGATATGTTCAGGTGTGGAGAATGTGAAGAAATCTCTCTGAAATTAACCTTTAAATGATTTGACATGTGTAGCGGCGATGGCTTTAACTCCACCGTGACATGGAGAATGAAAGAATTTGTGTTTGGGATGAAAGAAAAGCTCAGTGATTGGAAACGGGACAGGAAAAGAGAAGGTCAGAGGCATGTTACTGTATGTTAGCAGACTATAAAGGTGAGGAAACGTGTGTGTGTGTGTGTGTGTGTGTGTGTGTGTGTGTGTGTGTGTGTGTGTGTGTGTGTGTGTGGTTTACGTGTTTTTTCCTGCAGTGTTTATGGGTTTGTTTTTAAGTGTTTGTCCAACCTGCTCAACCAAATCAGATTCAACAGAAATAATCCACCATGGCTCCATTTCCACTACAAATGTGAGCAAAACTTTGTCAACAAATGTTGATAAAACGCAACTTCTCAATAATGGTGTTTCCATTAAATGAAAAATGCAATCAGAATCACACATGAATAAGTTTGTTCACACGCTAAGTGATTAAAAAACACACAGCGCCTCCTTAACCAACTACTTCCTGTCATCTTTGTCGTTTCTGCCAGTAGTAATTTCTGGTTGTTGATCATGTGACTCGTGTGATGTGAAAAAAATGTTTCCGTTCCAGGTTTGCAGGAGAAAAAACAAACTATTTCGATGTGGGCAAAACAAACAAACAAACAAAAAAAAAACACATCTCATCTTAGTGCCAAAACATTTTATCGAAAAATCAAACATGTTTGGAAATTGGCATGTTTCTGTTAAGCAAATTTATGTCAAATTGCAGAATGGAAAATCAGCTACTGTTACAAGTTCAATATTTCTTAAAAATATAAAATAAAAAAAGTTTCATGACGCAGCCTAAAATACTTCAGTAGGCATATTGTCCACAAATAAGTTGGAGTTTTGGTTCACAGAAGAAAT
>NW_015113367.1:114131-142841 GCF_001443285.1 Poecilia latipinna
ATACAAAACATGTTCATTATATTTTTTTACACAAAATCATACTTAGATGATATTGATATAATGATATTTTACTCTGGTCAGTTCTGCCTATTTGAGCTTCATTAGGGCTTTCTGTCAAGCTACTGCAGTTTTACAACTGTACATCTTTGAACAGCAGAAGTGGAGCCTTCTGCACAACCAACAAGAATTCAGCAAGTGGTTTCTGGAAGGTAAATCTACAACAACTATGATGAACAAATGCATCAGAGCTCTGGTTGGGTTGCTAGGTAACAGACGGAACTCCACTGTGGTTGCTAGGTAACGGACGGAACTCAGCTGTGGTTGCTAGGTAACTGCACAGTGCCTGGTTTTTGAAATGGCTCACTTTCCAGACGCCAAAAACCATGAACATATTGCCATATTGTTTTTTTTGTGTGTGTTTTTTTTAATTGCTTTGTCTGTTTTTAGAAACAGTAAAAACTGAAATTAAAGTACAAAAACATGGAAAATGGGAATTTTGCATAATCCCATTTAAATAATCTACCAGTGGAATTAGTATTTCATATCAATAGTCAAGACTCTGAACAAGCTCCTTCATCTTGCTGAAAAGTTCTTTGTGAATCAGTTTTGTCTTATTTCAAGTGTACTAAGATATTTGCACAAGAAACTAGACTAATTGAAAATTAATTTAGTAAGATTTTGTGTTTTTTCAGTGTTGTTAAACATCCTGAAAAAGCGTAAAATCACCGTTGGGTTCCTCTGTGTTCATGCATGGGAACCGTTCCTCAGGCTTCCCCTGCAGGAACGTTGACAAAGAACACACGGCTCAGATGGATCACCAAAGTTATGCAGCTCGAGAACCGTGGAAGCGCGCACAGCTGTGAGCAGTTGCGTCCATTAACACCTTGTAGGGGAACATAAAAGCATCGGATTGCCATTTCTCCCCCAGTGAGGCAACGTCGGCCTTTTCACGGCTTCTTCTCGCCTTACTGCTGTGCAACACAATCTGCCGACAAAGCCCGGACTCGGAGGGGATATGTTCAGGTGTGGAGAATGTGAAGAAATCTCTCTGAAATTAACCTTTAAATGATTTGACATGTGTAGTGGCGATGGCTTTAACTCCACCGTGACATGGAGAATGAAAGAATTTGTGTTTGGGATGAAAGAAAAGCTCAGTGATTGGAAACGGGACAGGAAAAGAGAAGGTCAGAGGCATGTTACTGTATGTTAGCAGACTATAAAGGTGAGGAAACGTGTGTGTGTGTGTGTGTGTGTGTGTGTGTGTGTGTGTGTGTGTGTGTGTGTGTGTGTGTGTGGTTTACGTGTTTTTTCCTGCAGTGTTTATGGGTTTGTTTTTAAGTGTTTGTCCAACCTGCTCAACCAAATCAGATTCAACAGAAATAATCCACCATGGCTCCATTTCCACTACAAATGTGAGCAAAACTTTGTCAACAAATGTTGATAAAACGCAACTTCTCAATAATGGTGTTTCCATTAAATGAAAAATGCAATCAGAATCACACATGAATAAGTTTGTTCACACGCTAAGTGATTAAAAAACACACAGCGCCTCCTTAACCAACTACTTCCTGTCATCTTTGTCGTTTCTGCCAGTAGTAATTTCTGGTTGTTGATCATGTGACTCGTGTGATGTGAAAAAAATGTTTCCGTTCCAGGTTTGCAGGAGAAAAAACAAACTATTTCGATGTGGGCAAAACAAACAAACAAACAAAAAAAAAACACATCTCATCTTAGTGCCAAAACATTTTATCGAAAAATCAAACATGTTTGGAAATTGGCATGTTTCTGTTAAGCAAATTTATGTCAAATTGCAGAATGGAAAATCAGCTACTGTTACAAGTTCAATATTTCTTAAAAATATAAAATAAAAAAAGTTTCATGACGCAGCCTAAAATACTTCAGTAGGCATATTGTCCACAAATAAGTTGGAGTTTTGGTTCACAGAAGAAATCTGCAAATAGGTAAATCTATTGCATATCACTACATCATTAAGTCAGATTCATATCTGACTTAGGCAGAAAGTAGAAAACATTTATTTCTACGTATTTAATTACAAAAAATCTAGAACTGGAAAACTGGTATGGGATGGTCAGAGCTTTTAAAAAAAAATCCCTGATCAGTTCATTTCTAACATTATTGTTTTAAACACGATTTATAATTCATATATAACATTACAAACACTGCAAAAATACAAAACCTTACCAAGTATTTTTGTCTTGTTTCTTGTGCAGATATCTTGAAATAAGAAAGTTAGTTACAAGTAAGTCTTCAGCAAGATATAGGAGTTTGTTTTATTACTGATGCAAAAGTACGATTATTTCATTTAAAACGTGGGAACAATGTCTTGTTATAAGTGAAATGATCCGGCAGTAGAACTAGAACTCGGTTGCTAGGTGACGACTGGGCTTGACTGGTGTTGCTAGGTAACGGCGCCAGTGGAACTAGAACTTTTTCACTTATTTTAAGGAATTATTTACTTAAAATAAGACACTATATTTTGCTAAACCAGAAGTGAAACATACGTTTGTTTTGTCTTATTTCAGATGTACCTGTTTGCACTAAAAACTAAACCAAAAATACTTGGTAAGATTTTGTATTTTTGTAGTGAATTATTTCTAATTTTTCTGGATTTTTGTTTTTCATTCACTTAGTGAATGAAAAACTTAAGTTTTTTTATTAAAAGAAATTGATTTAGAAAAAAGTATTTTGCCTGATTTTGTTGTTTTTATGAATTATTGTCATTTTGGTCCTTAAAATCCTAAAATTTCCATTTAGTTTATATTTTGATCCGTCTGATGATGTAATTTTGGAAAGATTTTATGTTTTTGAGGTGAAGTCACATCTTATCCTTCCATGTTTGAAACAAAGTCAGTAAAAACATAAACTTATAAGTTTTTACCCCATTACAAACCCAGTCAACGATAAACTTTGCACGGTTTCAAAGCGGTATCAGGTTTTGTCGTAGCAGAACCATAACAGAAAGAAGACGCTCTTTGGATGTGGAGGGAATCTGATGCTGCTGGAAACGCTGCAGATATTCTCTGATCCTCCAGAAACTGGCTCACGGCTCACAGTTCAGCTCAAAGACGCGTGAAGCTCGTTTCTCACGTTGTCGTGGAAATCCAACAACAAACAAGCTTCAGTCTTGGCTAAAGGAAAAGATGCTGAGACAAAAAGGGAGAGGACGCGCAGAGAGGAGGAAAATATTAGAGAAGAATATCCTTTCAGCACCTTGTCATTGAGCCGACGTTGCCAAATGGTAATTGTTGTGGGGGGAAACTTCCCTTCGTGTGACTTAGATATTTATCTCCATTTTCTCTTTGTGGACATACTATCAGTTTATCTGCTGCATGTGAAAATCCCCAAATGTAAATGAGACAAGAAAAACACAACAGAACTTTTTATCTATTGTGACTTTGTTCATCTGTAATTGTTCCTTGCTTGTATTATTTTTAACATTTTAGTTTTTAAAATGCAAGAATTTCCTTCACACTTCTTATTTTTCTCAGTCTGATGTCGTCATTTCTAAATGTTAAATCAGATGTGATCAAACAGTTAAAACATTTACTTCTTTTTACTCTGGATTCATTTCTTGGGCGGCTACTTTGTACTTTTACGTGAGTAAAGACATGCTGCAGTGGTTTGAAGGTTTTCTGTACAAAAGAGGATAAGGGTCACTGAAAAAAAGAAAAACAAATTCTTGACTTTTTGTCTTTTGATCTTAAGATTAAAGTCAGAATTCTTAAAGTTTTTTTTTAGTGTCCCTAATCCTTTTCCATACGCTTCCGAACAAGAAAAGAGCTTAGTTAGATTTTTCTTATGAATCTAAGGAATAGTTGTTTTAATCTATTTTAACATGTGCCTGCTCTGAATAAAACCCCTCTCTCCTCTGCCTGGTGACAAATTGGCCCTCGAAGCCCACTCTCTACGCATAAATGCTAGCGCATTAGCGGAGCGCGCCACCTCTCCTTCCCCTCTCCGTATGTCAGGGATAAATCTAACCTCGTTTCTCGTCCAGGGTGAAACGCCAAAGCCAAGCCGGTGAGCACAGCCAATTGATTTTGGATGCCTGTGCAAAACCCAAATCCCACGGCTAAAATTGGTCGTTGAAAACTGGAGGGCTCATACCGCCACCTTCCCCCTCTGGGCCGGGCAGCCGTCCAGACGTGCTGCTGCCCCCCTCGGGCGCTCTCTCTGCCTGGCAAAACATGCTACGCTACAGTGTGTGAGTGTGTGTGTGTGTGTGTGTGTGTGTGTGTGTGGGCTGGGTTCCACCTGGCTGCTCCAGCCACCTGCTCAGGGCACCGAGGGAAACACCCGGTTAATTAGCTCCTCATTATAGCCAAACCAGACCAGAGAGCACACTAAAAACACACACACACACACACACACACACACACACACACACACTTTGAGGTGCTGTATCCACGACAGAACCAAGCGACTAAAGGCCCAGAAAGTGAATCTCGAACAGATGTAAACTCTTTGAGCGCTAATGAGCTGTAGACAACAAGCTGAGCCCAACAGATAAAAGACGCTAACGAGAAACTGTAAATCCGTGGGCTTCTGCCTCTCTGTAACGAGGCAGCTTCAGGTCCACTTTCGCCTGGGTTAGACACGTCTTTGACCACATTTCAGTCCCCCCACTTTGTGGTTAGCCTCAAACTGTGATATTAAGAGCAGTCTCTTTACAGCTCTCTTCAACCTACAGTCCCCCCTAATTCTCATAATTTCTCCTCTTTCGCTCCACTTTCCACACATATCAAATGCTGCAGTGAAAAGAACCAGAACTGGATGATTTTCAGACGAGTCAAACTCAAAATTATGATCTTTTTCAAAACACACATACTAAGTACTGCCAGGTAAAAAACACTGTTAATTGGTTCTATTCAGTATCAATAGGTTTATTTGATGGTCTGTTTGCACCGGTTCTGTTTAATCCACTTTAATCCGACTCCAGTCCGTTTGCCTAGAAAGTCCGGTTCGTTTGAGGAAGTGTGAATGCTAATCTGACTCTTTGTGGACCAAAGAAAAAACAAACTCTGACCCAGCTACATTCCTTGGTCTCAGTTTGGTTGAAGTGAACTCAAATGCATATGTGAACGCCAACTGTACCAAAGATCGATCCAAAAGCAGGAAGTAGACTACAACGCAGGGCATTGTGGGTAAATACAACTAAACAATGCACTAGACACTGACTGCCAGGTGTGAACAGACCCTGAGAGAAACCGTGTTTCCGTCAACTTGTGGATATTTTGAAGTATCACATTAAAAACAGTTGATGGAAACGGCAACATTTCAATTAACTTCCTCAGTTTGGCAAAAAAAAAAAAATAATCACTCTTGCTTGAGGTGATTTTAGGTTTTTCTGAAAAAGTGTTAATGCACTAAAATGGGAGATGGAAACACATTTGCCATTAAAGTTCTGATATCGCGAACATCCTATCGAATGGAGGGTTTGTGCCATACCAGAGGCACAGAATTTAGAAACCGCTCCAAAAAGAGAAATTGGACTATTTCACATCACAGGGCATTCTGGGTAAATACAACCAAACAAACGCACTATTCTAGCGCTAGTGGGAGAAATGGCTCATGGTCTTTAGCTAAAGACAAAAGAGAAATTCTACAGCACCTAAAAACTCCAGTTTTGTTTACAGTTTGTGAAGAAGAAAGTTGCACTCGGTGTCTTCTTCAGAGGTTTCCATGTAGCACCCCCACAGTCACATAAAGGCCATTACAAAGTCAGTCTTCTATCACCTGAATAACATTTCCAGGATTAAAGGACTAAAGTCTCAGTAAGATCTGGAGAAACTCATCCATTCGTTTATCTTTAGACGCATTGATTAATGAAACAGTCCTCACAAGTCTGGCTAAAAAACATAACAGATTTATAAACTATTATTTTACAGCTGTCTATCTCTGCTTTTTTGTAGCTTTTCTGCTCGTTTTCTCTTTCTGCATGGCGTCAAACAGGAAGAAACTTTAACTAGATTACCCTGGAGCGTTGCCAGGTTGGGGGCGTGCGTGAGTCGCGTCTTCGGCTCTGTTCTCCTTCACTGGTCCAGTTTGCTTCCTCACATCTAAACATTGTTATCTCCACTCTGCCACCAGTTTTTCCAGCCTGCAGGCTAAATCCTGCCGTCTGCGGAGGAAACTGCGTCTGCAGTCAGATTCTCACCGTGTATCAGTGTGAGCCGAGGGAAACTGGAGCTGTTCTATGTCTGACTTTACTGACGGCATATACAACTACAAGGACTTGGCTGGTTTGGGAAAACAAAGTGACAGATGGAATATACTGTTTAAGTTCATTAACTCTGCCAAAGATAACAGGAATAGTTGAGAATTTACTTGAAAGTTCACGTTTAAAAGGAGAAAAACACAAAAAAGCAGAAAGGGGTAAACAATATGTGGCCTGAATTTCCATCAAGTGAAACAGTGAGCAGTATTTTGTTTTTTTTTAATCTTATTATAACTATTATGGTTAGCAGAAAACAATTGTGTTTTTTCTTTAGTTATGGTTTACTGAAAAATAGGACCTCATCTTCATTAAGAAAAGGTTCTTTCTTCATAAAAATTACATTTTTACATTTCCAGATTTGTAGCCAGTTATTGAACTGAAATCTGTCAGAAACTGTTGGCGCCTCCACTAATCTGCTGACTCCTCATTTTTTGATTCAAGCCTTTTTTGCCAACTTGGAAAACATTTACTTCACTTATCTTCCCGTAAATTGTTTTTTTTCCAGATAAAGTTTGTGGTTTTATAAACTTTCAGTTGACTAAAGTTCATCATTTATGCTGAAGTTTATCGGCTGTTAAGAATTTCTCAGATAGCGAAGCGTTCATATTCATGCTCTTATTCTAAATTAAAACTTTTTCCTGGCCTTGTTACATAATCGTCGTAGTGTTGACAATAAGTAGTAAAGCACTGCGTCCAGGACTTTTTATATATGAGGCGCACATTAAAGATTTAGCCTGTTATTTTGACAACAGCTAAAACTGATGCTAGTCACTGTTAGCGCGCAGCGTTTTGCCCTCCAGCAGAGACGGGCCAGATCTTGTGCATGTGACGTCATACTCTTGCTGAAAATTGTAAATTAATGTTGTCTTATTTCATGTATACTAAGATATTTGCGCTGAAAACTAGACCAGGAATGCTTGGTAGGATTTGTGTTTTTTGCAGTGCATTTTTTGCTGCACACAGCTCTCTTCAAGTCTTGCATGAAAAAAAAATCTTCCAGCTCACCACTACGCACGACTTTGTGTTGCTCTGTCACATAAAACTCCAATAAAACGTGTTACAGTACGCAGCTGTAATTTTACATAACATAAAAAGGTTCGAGGTGTATGAATACTTTTGAAAGACGTATTTTATCCTAATAGTCTCCAGTTCTGGCTGCAACCAGAAAAACCAATGGGCAGCCAAAAAACACATTTTCTCATGCAATAAAGCAGAGGGAGTTTGCAACAGCATATAAATTATGTTACAAAAACACAAAGAACTCAGGAAAAAGTAGGTAAAATAAGTAGCAGGAGAGGAGAAACATCTCCTGGCAAACAGTCGCTCCTTGACAAAAGTCAGCCCAGAGAGGAGAGGCCGAACGGTGACGGGCACCTCGGGAGGTGATTACTACCATCTGTGAGGAAGAAGCAGCGTGGGCCAGAGAAAGCAGGGTGGGCACTGGTTCTGCAGCTTCCCCAGTTTGCTTTGGCACTGGGATGAAACACTGCAAGGCACAACTAGGCCACATGTGGCGTTCACACATGTATCGGCGCTCACAGGGCGCTTTAAAACCTCCGTGGCATTCAGTCTGTTACTCGACACTTCGCTGTCTTTAACAATCGTTTCGCCATGTTCCATTTCTTTCTGCAAGAAAAGCCTTTCTGGGTGGTTTCTCAAAAACAGGATCGCATCAATCCCCTTCGGGTTGGCCGCGGCCCAGAGCGAAACCCTGACAGCAAAGCTGCAGCGTAAACTAATCACACCGAACAAACTCCGGAGCTTTCTGCAGGCAGCCGGAGCTCAGGCACCTCCTGTCTAATGACCTCATCGTGTTGTTGCATTTTTTTCACCGCAAGCTAACTTTGTTTACTACAAAAACAATATTAAAGCAACATCCTGTGGCTTTTGTAACGTTTTTTAAAGAAATTTTAAAAACGGACAAAGATGCTTTAAATGGATAGTTCAGGATTTTTGAAGTGAGATTCTGTGAAAACCAAAAAAACAAGTTAACTTTTTTTGGCATCTTCAGTTTTCATAAATCCAGATTAGTTTGTCTCAGACTCAACATCCAGTCTAATTCACCTCTACTGTCCTAAACCTTCTCCTTTCTGAAAATAATCCTTGAAATATAAACTTGGTTATTAAACCTTTAAGTCACTTAGACCAGAGTTGATAATTTATTGGTCACAAGGGATCAAATTAAGTTTATCCAAGTTAATTTATCGTGTTTGTCAAGTTAAATAAAGGTAAATAATGTAAGTTTGACAAACTTCAGTTACTTATGACCAATTAGCACAAGTTTTTTTTAAGAGCTCTGCTTATTTATTTATTTTTTTCAGTGTAATTCCTTCCTGAAGTCCAGCTGATCTGAGCCCAACATGCACACTGGATGTAAATCTGAAACCTAACAGAGCCAATAGAAACAAGATTTTATCTAGGAAAGTAGCCTGTAGTACTGCTGGTGCAGGTTCATGTAAATATTGTTTGGTAGCCATTAGCAACCTAATGCTAATTTAATTCTGATCATCCTGAGTTTGATACTGTTCATTTAAAGAACTATACTTTTTACTCTACTGCACCATTTTTTAAGTTAAAAATAGCTCTGCTGGGGTTGCTAGGTAACGGGCTGGAGCTCTGCTGGGGTTGCTAGGTATCGTTGAAGTCCCTGCTGATTTGTGACTTTACATTTTGAACGTTTTTGAAATGATTTATTTTCACCAAAAAACATGAACTTATTGCCAAAACATCAACAGTTTTTTAAGCATTTAAGTTGTTTTTAGAAGCAGTAGAGACCAAAATTGAAGTATAAAAACATGCAAAATGTGAATTTTTGCATAATACGTGTTCCTTTTAAGGGAATATAGTAACTTTTTATTATATCACCACTAAATAAATCCAGAATTATTCCTTTAAGTCACATAAATAAAGATCATTGCTCTCTTAACCTCCAGCCATGATGTCATTGATCAGTTTTCTAAATATGTTTTACTCAAAACAACATGTAAATCCTATTCTTCTGCATGTAATGATTAAATATAATGCAGATAAAGATATTAATGTTCACGCTGGCCAAACCGTACCAGTTGAATGTGGTAGATTTCAGGATCCGCAGGTGTAAAAAGCCCGTTGGCCGAGCTGCTGGATGACTGGGCCTGACCTCTGCCTGCCCTTGAGACGGTGAGGGGGGAGGCTATTTTGGAAGTCTAATCAGCAGGAATAACCATCTGCCGCCTGCCAGTGAGGTTATTGAGGAGAGAGATTTACCAAAGTGAGCATAATAAAGGGGGAGTTTGTACTTCAGAGGTTTTTCCAGCTCAGTTAACTTCATCTGTGCCATGTTCTGAGCAACTGCTCCTGGCCGCCGCTTCGCTTGTGACACGCGAGTCCAGCTGCTGGATCACAACGTTTCCCTTTCGAGCTGCTGCTACTTCAACATATCGCTCTCCACAAACAGGGGCGGCGCCACCAGAGCCACAGAACCCAAAAAGCCTCAGCTCACCCGTAACGTAAAGCATCTGTATTCCTGTGGTGTGAAAGGTTGAGCCTGACTGTCGTAGTTGTGTTGCAGGCATGATGCAATAGCAGAAATATTATATATGTGATGTATGGAGGGAAAATAGGGATTAAATACGACAACGGTTGAGTTTGGTGCTTTGCAAGTTTTGGCCAAAATCACCAAACTGAAAGTATTCACTCAAAAAATCATTAAATTTCAAAGGCAAAAATGTGATTATTGTGATTTTATCTTTGTTGTACCTGCTCTGCATCTACAAACTGCATTTAATTAAACAATGTGAATAATTTATAGGTCCAAATCATAAAAACAGCTTCACAAAACTAACTTATAAGTAACTTCTTAGCTACATATAGGAGCTTGTTTTAAGTCAATAATTTATTAATATTGATTTTTAAAAGTTTTAGTTTTAGTGGCAGATATTTTTCCATGTTATAAATTAAATGTCAGTGGGATTATTTAGTTTAAAAAGCTCAGCAGAGCTCGGACAACAATTCTCTGATTGGTTCATCGCTGCCAGCGTAGTACTGTACGCTTTACGGGACAGGTTTGGAATTCACTGCACACATAAGGCGCACTGCTGATTTTTAAGAAAGTTTAAGGCTTTTCTGTGCGCCTTATAGTCCGGAAAATACGGTACTAACATAATCATCTCCTGACGTGTTGATCAAATTACCGACTTTGCCTGAATTCACAGCAGGTGATTTATGTCACTACGTCATGAACAGAGTTTCCCCTTCAAGTCTTAAAAACGTACAAAGACGAGATGCTAACCAGTTTTTTCCATACATGCTAGGCTACATGACGGTGCGGCACTGTCTCCATGGTAACCAACGGTTAGGCGGTAACTTCTCCATCTTTCTAATTACACCTACTTATTGTAGTGGTATAGAAATATACATAATTCTACACAAATAGTTTCCAGGTGAGAAGTTCCGGTTCTTGAGGTGGGCGTGGTGTATATCAGGAGCTGCTGCGTCCATTCAGGACGTGTCTCTTTGGTCTCCACTGTGGTTCGCGTCCTGTGGGCTCTGGCAGCGAAACTCAACAAATCGCCGGCTGGTGCATGATGCGCTGATATCCTGGTGGTTCTCTCTCCCTGCACTTTAGCTGATCTTGGTCAGAAAATCTAAATTGAAGTGTGATCGTAGGTAAAACTGCGCTGCGCTCCTTCTCTTCCTGCGAGTGTTTGTGGATCGGCAGGTAAGAAATTGACGCTCATCTAAGCTCCAGTTTGTTCCAGTTTTATTTAAAATGGTGACTAATTTTCAGGGTCCCCCTCAGTTGGGCCGTTGCTGCTCTGCTCTGTCTGCATTAGTCTCCGGATCTGTTTGCTTTCATCTCCCGGATTTCTGCACCTTCGTTTTAAAGTCGGACTGCGGCCTCATCCTCCTCCATTGAAGCGAGTTTGGGGCATCGGAGCCCATCCCACCTCCTGCTGATCTACAAGATTCTTTCATTCGGTTTAAGATTGTTATATTGGTTAACTGCTTTTGTTTTGCAGTTGCAGAGGTCCGGTGACGGTGTCTTCCTCTTCTGCGTTTTGTGATTCTTGATTTTGGGTTTTCTCACTGTCTGGTGTTAAAGGTTTTTTTTTTTTTGTGGTTTGGTGGATGCCGTCCCCATAGCGCCCCCTCCGGCCGGTAACTGCACTTCCTTTGTTTTCCCTTTTTCATTCTTAAACTGGTTTTAAAAAAACATAAAAAAAAAAAGAATTTAATAAATGGTTTTTGTAAACTTTAATCTCGGATGTTTCAATCCTTCGCATAACCGAACCTGTGTGCCTTAAACAAAAGGTCACATTCCCAGGGTGGCGCTGTTGAGCAATCTATTAACTAAAATCGAGTGTCGTCACATTATGAAGTATATGAACGTTACTTTTCTTGTAAAAAGTTTTCGCTGTAAATCCGTGCTCACACCGAAGCTGACAGTCATCACGACTGACGGCTGCTCTCGTATCTTTCTCTGTTAAAAGTTCTAAAGTAAAATGACACGTTTGGTTTCTGTCCTTGTCTGTTTATGCAGCATCCTACGGCCATTTTAAAGTAAAATCAACTAAACAGAAGCGACATTAGGCTGCCAGATGTCCGTTTTCTGAGCACACTGGTGGTTTTGATGACCGTCATGGCGGAGCGGCAGAGTCCTGACGTCACGTACGTCACGTGCTGGCAGACTCTATTAGGCGTGACGTAGTGCCCCGGATCTTTAAATCAACATAAAGTATTTGCATTATAACTTCAGCCATGCCAACAGAGAAGCCAGAAGCCGAATTGCTCTGATCATCCGTTTCCTCATCCTGTCCTGCGGTTCAGGCGCAGCGGAGATGAATCACGGCTTTTTCCTCCGCGGCTCCTTCAACGCAAACACGCCGCCGTACGGCTTCCACCGCTCCGGGAGGGGTTGGTAAACCTGCGTCTTCAGGGACGATTCATGGCGATGAAGGCGGCACATAGGTGTGTGTGGAGAGTGTGTGTGTGGGTGGACAGAGTGGTGTGTGTGTGTGAGTGAGCTCGCCAAGACAGCAGACGGTTATCTTGGTGCAAGGCTTGTCAAACATTGAGGAAAACTGAAGAATCACACAAACCAGTCGGTGGAAGTTTTTTTGTTTGGGGTAAAAATTTAAGAGACGACTCATTAGGGCACATGTGTCAAACCCGAGGCCCGCGGGCCACATCTGGCCCGCCAAAGCTATTTATGTGGCCCTCAAGGCTCCAGAGGGCCACATAAAGTATTTTTATCTGATGTCTGGTGCTAATGTCTTAGTTCACTCAAACTAAGACAAAACTAACTTACAAATAACTTTTCAGCAGGATTTTGGCGTTTGTCTTAAATCAATATTGGTTTAAAAATACTAATTCCACTGGCAGATTATTTCACTTAGAACCTGGGAAAATGTCTCATTATTGGTGAAATAAACAACCAGAGGACCTGACATGCTTTTATCACTGCTTACAAAATTATCAATTTAAAACGAACTCATATTTTGGTGAAAAGTTCCTTGTAAGTTTTTGTTTCAACTGTACTAAGATATTTACGCCAAAAATACTTGGTAAGGTTTTGTGTTTTTGCAGTGAAATCCCTTAATATTGATACATTTCTAGATTGTCTCCTATGTTATAAATCCTATTTTTCCATGTTATAATTTAATCTGCCAGTGAAACTGTAACTTTTTCATCAATATTGAGGAATTATTGGCCTAAAACAAGCTTCTGTTGCTGAAAATGTCCTGTAAGTTAGTTTTGTCTCAGTTCAAGTGAAGAAACCAAACCAAAAATACTCTAAGATTTAATGTTTTGCAGTGTAACTTGACTGATTGAATCTAAGGCAGCAGAAGTAAGAAATACTGCCACCTGGAGGTGGGAGTTGGCATCACTTCAGCCCAATATTTTTGACACTTTTTGCAATAAACTCACAATTTTGCACTAGTACAAAAAATTCTGGGATTTATTGATTTTGCGTAAATTTCTGCCAGACTCTGGAGGGACTGATTGATGTAATTTTGCGTCTGGAGCCCAGAGGGCCACATAAAACGCTACGGCGTACCAGATTTGGCCCCTGGGCCTTGAGTTTGACACCTGTGCTCTGGTCCAGCACTTCAGGAAGGCATGAAACAGAAAAACAAAGACAGACGTTCTCAACAGTTACCCTGAACCTCTGCAGACGAAGTGGGAGTAACGTCCTGCCATGTTTAAATGCATGAGCAGGTATAGCGTGCAACCAGCGAGCGGGCCTGAACCGCCCTGCCCGAGCAGCAGGATGAGGTCATCGGAGCTGGCCAGCAGAAACCTGCTGGTTCTGTCCAGAGGCTCTGGATCGAAGTGACAGATCAATCCCACAGCAAAGAGATTTACGGGAAGCAGGTACAACACTTCGCAAGCAGCCACGGGACATTTGAAGGAGGGCGTGTGGAAAAGCGTGAGCGAGGGCCCACTGAGGGATTGACAGGATATTGTTGAAGAAAGGCCTGTGAGTGTGTTTGCATCCGTCTGCATTGAGTAAATGGAGGCTTAAAGTCCCGCCTGAAGCCAAGCTGAGGTTGGCGCTGGAGGCTCAGAGTAGCTGGTGAGGAAAGGATGGATTTGTTGGCCTTACTGCTCTGGCTCTGTCACTCCTGGTCCCTTTAAACAAATCTGGCACCGTTCGGTGCTAAATATGACCTCAGGCCAGCTCACCGGGTAATTACAACATGTTAGAAAAATACACACTGTTTCTTTTCCTCCCTCTGGCTGTAATTTCATTTCGGTGAGCAAAGGTTAAAGTGGGGACAGCGGTTTCTAATACGGTTTTATTTTCCTATGCTAACAAATTCCTATGACAAGCAAAGCTGGCTCAGCCTGAGTCTATTTATGCTACCAGAACAAACACAAGGCTGAAGCCAGTGCACTGATAAAACTTCATCTTTAATCAAATGCAATATAATCAGCGCAGAAACGTTCCTGCTCGACACGCTGGGAGTTTTTCTTGGTCGGGTTTCATAAAGCGACAGGATGACTTGCACAGAAAGCAGCCAAATGACATTCTTGGATGGCCTGGCCCTGCAGAGCGCCAGTGGCTCCAGATCCTGTCATCCTGTGTTTAGACTTGCTAGCAGTAAAGAGTTTTTCACCCTTCACAAAACAAACTAGTAAAGTACAAACCTTGCATTTTGAATTAAATGCAAAGAGCAAAATGTGGAAGTAGACTCTGTTATTAAATTAAGTTTCCAGTCCATTTTGTTCACCTTCCCAGAACCTTAAGATGAATTTATGGCTCATATTTCTACAGTTATCAGGAGTTAAACATTGATAGCAAGGATTTAAATGTTTACCTGGATAAAAACCAGCTGATCTATAAAACAGAATATTATTGCAGTGTATGTTTCCTCCTCAAACCTTCACACTTCTGGATTTATTTCACATATTTACACACAAAAGCCATGGAAAATCTCTGATGTCGAACAAGAGAAAATATGACCATCTGTCAACGACTACAGGAAAATAAAGACATCAAAACGGTCAAATATCTGCAAGAAAAGTATAAAATATAAGAGGTGAGCTTCAAGTTTAATATCTTAGTTTAAGTTTTGTAAATTTAAACATTTAATTATAGAAATAACATAATTTTACCACTTCGGTAATCACACTTTGATTCAGAAACTAATTTTTCTGTTCAAGCCGAGTAGAAATTATGTGACTGGAAAGAGGAAAAGAGTTTAAATGACTAGAATATTTATTTAAAAGAAATCTATAAGTTTCTGTTGTGTGTTAAATATATGAGATTTTAAACAAAAGTAGGTTTTGTATCAAATTAAACTTAAGACCATTATTAGGTTGGCTTAATAAAAATTATGAAAGAATCAAAATATTTACGATGGCCGACTGGACATAACACTAAACAACTTTTAAAATCAAAATTTGAGCATTTTGAGTCGATTCACGATTCCCAGAACTACAAACTGTGATTCTTTATACCAAAGGTGTCAAACTGGAGGCCCGGGGGCCAAATCTGGCCCGCCGTAGCTTTTTATGTGGCCCTTTGGACTCCAGATTACATCGACAAGTCTCCAGTTTTTCACACAAAATCAACAGATCCCCACATTTTCTGTTTGATTTTTGCTGCAATTTTTTCCTCAAAATTGGTCAAAAACATTGAGTTTGATTGTTGCCTCAGGATCACGTGATGTCAAGTTATAGTCTGTGATCGATACGAGTAGCAAAACGTTTAACGTCGTACATTAGCGCAAAATTTCTTACAAATATTCTAAATTAGTTCCACAAAATCTGGAATTTTGATTGCAAAAAATACAAAAACAATCACAAAATCCTGGAGGGACTGATCAGCGATTATTTCATTTAAGAAACACTTATTGATATTTTAACAGCTTAATGGGTTTTATCAATACAATCTGGCACACCGGCCCTTTAAGAACATTCAGATTTTTCATTTGGCCCAAAAATGAGTTTGACCCTCCTGCTCTATAGAGTAAATGTTTTTTCTGCACCTCTGTCCACCACTTCCATAAATATTTACAGGATTTAACAAGTGCAGCACAGACGGCGTTGCCTACTAATGAAGAAAAGCAGAGGGACTTACGCAGACACTCGTTGGCCTCTCGAGCGTTGGCTCTCTGCCACGGCCGGTCGTAGTGAAAGGGTTTGCACCGGTCGCATTCAGGCCCCTCTGTGTTGTGTTTGCAGTCACACACCAGCTTCCCCTCCTTGTCTTTCAGGCATCGCGAGGCGTGCCCGTTGCATTTGCACCTTCCGCCGACCTGGAAGTCTCCCACTGCATAGAAGTAGGTTGGTAACGTTGACGTTACCGCCATCGGGTCGTCGTCCCTTCCTCCAACGCTGCTTCCAGAGCCCAGCGCTAGCTCTCTGGGGAGCTGGGGCCGACTGAAGACGACACGAATATCAGTGACTGTGACCCAGTCCTGGAGGACGGGGCTGTTGTCGAAGTCTTTGCCGGAGGGGCGTCCGTCCAGAGTGCTGAAAGCGATAAGTCCTCCAGAGAGAGGGTACATCTCAGTGTGGCCGTCCGCGCACAGCGCCTCCTGCTCGTTCTGTTTGGTAATCGTTGCTTTGTTGGGCCTGTTGTACATGCGTCTGCACTGTGACGAGTAAAACTGATACGGCATCCAAGTCTTGCCATAGTCCATGCTTTTGTATATCGCCAGGGATTCGGGTCGGGGCGAGCAGAACTGCAGACTGACGTACGTGATCTCAAACTTCTTCCCCAAAGAGAGGGTGAGAGTCACGTTGTGGGGCGACGTGTTCAGATTCTCCGACTGCCAGCAGGTGAGGTTGTGGGCTGAGTTGAGGTCTGTAAGGTAGGAGGCCGGGTGGGCACGCCGGGGGTCGGCTGCATCGCAGATCTGACACGCGCGGACAGAGGGGCGATCGTCGCTGCGCTCAACGACACTGCAGGAGCGGGAAGGAGGCCGGCCGCAGACGCTGGACACGGTCACCTCCTTACCAAAGGCGGCATTGATAAACTCAGGGATGCACCGCCTTGCAGCTCCGGCCTCATCATAGCAAGGGTCCAAGGACGTCTGCTGTCCTGCAAAAGGGTTGGTGGCACTGTGAGTGGAGACTGAAGTTAGCAGGAAGAACAAGCCCAGCGGGCAGCTCAGGGGTTCCCTCATCCTGCTCAAAGGGCCGAGTTGACGCCTGCAGACTTTGGGCTGTGCAGAACGCTGAAAGGTGCGTCCGTGTGTTTCTGCGCTGTGAGTTTTTCACTCAGTGAAAGGAGAGTGTCTGAGCTCAGTGGCCCTTCACTCCAGTCCTTCCTGTAAGAGAGAAACAGGCAGAAAGGTCAGTGTCACAGGCAAACTTTACCATAACAGGACAGAAGCTGGAAAGTGACACATAAAACAAAGCTACGTCTTTAAACCCACATTAAGCTTGTCCTTATAAAGGAGCTTCAAATGAATCTCTAGTGCCAGAGTGAATGTTTTCGTTGACTAAAAGCTTGTCAAGGATCAGACAGTTAAATGAGGCCCCAAGTGAAAGGAAGTGACCATTTAAAGAGAGACATTAGAGGCTGCAAGTGACTGCATCTTGAATTTCAATGCCTCTCGCTCATTCATTTCTGCTATTCAGGTCAAAACTGCCCCCACCTTCTGGTCAGGCTTGAAAAGCACGGCAGAAGTCACCCGCATAATCCCCATGTGGGAGTGCAAAGCTGCGAACTGCGTGCGACTCGGGTCGAACCTCGGCTGAAAGGGAAAGTCTTGACAAAAGAGAAGAAGAGTGGCTTCCACAGCTCTGGACTGCAGCGTCGTCTCACAACGAGAAGTCTTAGTTAAAGCCAGTTTTCAAATTGAAACGTGAAGAAACAAAATGACTGGAGGAACTTTCTGAGGGGTAAAATATCTACGTGACAGAAGCTAAAATGAAAGTGAGTTTCTGAGCTTTCCTGGGTCAGCAGCCGGGATCATACAGACATGTTGGTTCTGTTTACGATTAAAAAGTTTTCCTCTTTTCCAGTAAATGTGCAGCTGGTTGCAAAGCGACTTGACGAGTTACTGCAGCCAATCCAGGAGCGCCGTTGATTTTCTATGGAGCTGATTGGCTGAACCCACAAAAATGGAGATAAGGATATTAATGCATATTTGATGTTTGAACTATTACAATAGACTTGATTTATCAAATGCCAATCATCCACTGCATAAAATAAAATGCACATCAACCTTTTCAGGCTTTGATCCACATTATTCCAACAGCCCAAACAATAACTTCAACTTGGAACAATTCTTATTGTAATAAACATCCATCCTTTAAGTCTCTTCAAAAAGTCATTTTTAAGTGCAATCAGCCGCTGCTGCTCAGTTTTTGAGCAGATGACCTTTTCTAAAGTCGGCGATATCTTCTGTCGTCGAACCAGAAAATTCCCCAGAAGTGATAGTTATTGAAGACTGTTCCCCACATGAGGGGCTTTCAGGCCACGGCGCTCTGCTGAAGCCTTTAAGGCTCTGGGTGCAGACGGATACCTGCACTGAAACGCCCACAGCCAGGCGAGAGGCCGCTCCGCCCAGAGAGAGAAAGATTTGGGTGGTGCTGGGAGAAAAAGCCCCGGCTAAGAGAAAGACGTATGAATCGCCTGAAGCTTTTCCTTCCCTAATCCCCCCGTTTTTTATCAAATCTGGAAGATTTCACTAAAAGCTGCTGAGGAGTGGAGAAGTTTCTGCAATGCTCTTTTGAAGGTGTTTATTAAATTACAATGAAGCCCAGCCACCTCTTCATACCCCCACAGTCTCCTTTCCTGCAGCATCCCTCTTCATGGCGGTGCAACAAAAGGCCGCCTCCGTATCCAGTTCAGTCGAGGCTTTAAGGGGTTTAAGTCCAAAATAGAAAGAAACAGAAGTTCTTTTCTTGTGCAAAGGGTCCAAAGCCAGAAACCCCCAATAAAGAAGCAAGTGGTCGGGTAAATGGGACCCCTCTTAAGAGCCCAGCCGTTGGGCCGTTCTCAGGAGTACAGCTGCTTCCATGTCATCTGCTGCTCATCTACTAAACTCATTTAAATGAAATACTTTTTTGTAACACTTTCCACTTAAAATGTTTCAGCATAAAGTCAAAGACAACCTTCAAGGTGAACTATTATGCTTCCTTGAACAGTTTAGGATCAGCTTACAGGCTTCACAAGATGTATTCATTACATTTTTGTACAAAATCATTAGATGAGATTTTAATCTGTTATCTAAGCGTCCTGTCACTTTAAATCCAAATAAGCTGCTGCTGGCCACGCCCCCCCCACCCCCAAACTCAACATTTACATTTGCAAGTGAAAACGGTTGCAAACAGAAACGCAACTATGGAGCCTCCTGCTCAACCAATAAGCAAGCAGCCATTGTACAGCACTAAACCGGCTGACTAAATGTGCTGGAGCTCTGCTGGGGTTGCTAGGTAACAGGGAAGGTTTGGCTGTGTTGCTAGGTAACGACGACCTGGGCTCACTAGGTGATTTTGAAACCAAAAACATTAATGTAGCATTTTTTTATTTAAGTTATTTATAGAAACAGTAGATAAATCACTGTGTAACTTTACAAATGACAACGCAAAGAATAAAACCTGTAGGAGTATTTAAAGTAATATCTGAGTTTAACTGAGTGTTTGTCAGGGAAAGCACTCCGTAAAGAAAACAGCTGTGGTGAAGCTGGAGGTGTCTGGGAAGATTATGGACACGAAACTGATCGATTTGTTGGCTTCTGATTACCAACGTCTACATGTGGAGAAAAGGCCAATCACAGTGACGGAGACAATAAACGGAAAAGAGGAGAGAGAAATTAGATGAGGTGAAGGAAAACAGGAGCATGAAAGATAAATGGCAGGCAGCAAAAGTGACAAGTAATGAACTAAAGAGAAGCAGATCAGACATGGAGAAACGGCGGAGGGACAGATTGAGACGGACGGCGCTGGGCCTGATGACTAAATATGGTGCAGTCCGTGTGCGGCTCAGCTGAAGGATCTTCCAGGGTCTGGTGCCGCGCGGCGCATCTGGCAGAGCAGCGAGAAGGCCAATCAGAGAGAGGGCGTCTGCTGAAACCCTCTCAGCTGCCCGCTAACACAGACATGAGCAGAAAGTGTTAGCAGTTCCCCCCAAACAGAAACCTGCTCTGTGTTACAGCTCAGATCTGCAGGAGCATCAAGATCACGAATGTTCTTAAAGGGCCGCCAGAAACACAGTAGCAAACAAAAATCACTGATTTTATGAATATATGCAAGAAATATGTTTGACGATAAATGTGAGTTTTTGTTACTCGATCACAGACTGTAAGTAATTTTGAGGCAGCAGTGGAGCAGAATCAAGAAATACTGCCACCTGCAGGTGGGAGTTAGCTTCACTTTGACCCAAAAGTTTTTGATAATTTCTGCGGAGAATTTGCTATAAACTCACAGTTATGCATCAGCGCGAAAAAGTGCGGCGGGATTGCAAAAACTCGATAACCTGGAGATGTAACAGGGCAGGATGGAAATTTACCTTGAAGTCTCTATTTTTGTTTCTCTTTAGAGTCTGGAGGGCCACATAAGAAGCTACAGTGGACCAAATTTGGCCCTCGGGCCTTGAGTTTGACACCTGCTCTACAGTAAGACCTCAACGTACAATTTATTTAAGTCATTGATTATTCTATAGATAATTCTGACGATTAATTATGTAAAAAGTTTTGCACGTTCTACTGATTTTTCTTTATGCCATTGTTTTTCTTACATAATATTAGAAATACTTTAAATAACTAAATAATTTGTTTCCTTTTTAAAATAAGAAAGTAAACATTTTACTGCTGAAAATAATATCGATCATTATTGGGTCAGTGAATAAAACAGTGACGTTATTCTGAAACAGTTGTTGTATTATGAACCACACAACCTTTGTCTGTGAAAACAAAAACAAAACAACTGAATATGATCTCAGTTTATTGCTGCACTCTTAAAAAATAATCTTTTTCTCACTGTAAAGTCACAACCATAAGACAAATGGTTAAAATAAACTTTATTCAGTGGAGGAATGACAACAACAGTGACCCCTTCTGGCTGCTTCCCATTGCAGGTGCTGCACCTTCAGAGTCGGCTGCGACTCCAACCTCTGGAAACGAGGAGCTGCTGCGGCAGCTGGGAGTTCAGCGACATGCGAACTAACCTGCCTCTCTGTCTCCACGACGTTCCTCTGGTGATCAACGGTGAGAATGTTGTTGTGCTAACATGTGACCACATTACCGCAGCGACACACACAATGGCATTTAAAGGTGACCCAATAATGTTTTCCTGAACAGTTTAGGATCTCTGTATGGCCTATTCAAAACATGTTCATCACTGTTTTTTGCATAAAATCATTCTTAGATAATGAGCTTCTAGTCTCCTCAGGTCTGCCTATTTCCAGCTGTTTTAAAGCGTCCTGTCCCTTTAAATGCAAATGAGCTGCTGCTGGCCACGCCCCCCAACTCAAAGTTTACACTCACACATGAAAATGGCTGCAAACAGATGCGCAATTATGCAACCGCAAATCTTTGAAAAGCAGAAGTGGAGCCTCCTGTACAACCAGCAAGAATGCAGCAAGTAGTTTCTGGATGGAAAATCAACAACAAAACACTGTCTTTTCCAGCAGCCATTGTACAGAGCATACAGCGTAAAACCAGCGATCGACCAGAAAACTGCAGCTGGTGAATCCCTAATAGAAAATCTACAAAATGTGAATTTTACAGATGTAAAAACTTGCCACGAGGACAACTGGGTGTTTCTTTTAGTCGGCCCAATTAGTGAAGGTGGGCGAGGCGTGTCTGTTGCTAACAGACGTAGCAACACAGAGAAGGAAACTGCGAGATGGCAGGGTGGTCTGGTGGCCTCAACGCAGACATTCCAGGGAACGTTATTTCAGCTTCTCCCTGACTCCAGGACATCACCCCATGCTGAGATGTCTTTCTTTCAAGCGAGGGCGTCTCTGTCAGAGTTCACAGATTAGGAAAACAGAAGTCGCTGAGAGGTTGTATTTGGCTTTGGGTGAGGAGGGAGAGAAACGGCTGAGACAAAGACTGAAGCTCCAGGGTTCGGAGGATCTTCACCTGGTGAGTGGGGAACATGACTTTCACTGTGGTTCTCATTTTAAACAGCAGGGGTCACTGCATATGAAACCTTTCAACAATCAGTAGCAGAAAAAGAACCTGCAGAAGAAACGTGTTTCCAGCCAAACACGAGTTTATCTGTTCAGTTTGACATGAAATGTTTCTATTGGAAGAGTTTGAAACATTTTGAATTAAATATTTCCTCTGTTTTTATTTAGATATATAACAGAGTAGGAGGGTCATACTAATTGTTTTTGTTTTACCAGAATAAAATCATATTACAAGAATAAAGTCGGAATTATGAGAATAAAGTTGAACTAATGCAAGAAGGATGCTGTAAAAATATATTATTATGAGAAAAATGCCATAATATTATGATTTCATTATTTCCACTTTATTCTCAGTTGACTTTTAAAAAAACTCTTGAATGTAACGTCACAAATCAGCAGATACTGTTCATTTGGATTTAAAGTGACAAGATGCCCTAAAACCCAAGATGGGCAGAACTGAACAGACTAAGAATTATTTTGAGTAAATAAAATGTATTTAACATGTTTTGCTTAGCTTACATCCTAACCTGATCAAGGAAGCAGAATAGTTCACCTTTAACGACTCAAGTCCCCACTTCTGTTTCATCTCACATCAGGTGTCAACTATATTTATGTCTGATTCAAGAAAAAAAAATAAAAGCTCAAAACAAGGATCCTTCTGTAAAACACAGGCTTCAGTTTTATCCTCAAGAAAATAGGAACATGAGTTATCATGAGTTATCATGAGTTATCATGAGTTATCATGAGTTATCATGAGTTATCATGAGTTATCATGAGTTTTCATGAGTTTTCATGAGTTATCATGAGTTTTCATGAGTTTTCATGAGTTATCATGGGTTTTCATGACTAACAGCCCTAACTAGAGGGGTTGATGTATTCGGATTCATGGTTCCGCTTTAAGATGTCCGCCTCCACAGGGGCGATGAGGATCCCCCAGTTTTCGGGCTCTGAGAGGAAACATGCTAGAGGTTTGGGATTCTCGCAGCGCCTCAGTTGGCATTCATTAAGGAGTGAGGCACGGCTGGGGGAGGAGCGGGAGCCTGGAGGGCAGGAGGGGGTCAGCTCTCACAGCTGAGGGCGTCATTAGCTGGGGGGGAGCGCTGACAAATTTTTAAAGCCTCCTCAGAGGTTCGGTGTGTGTGTCGGTGTGTGTGTCGGTGTTTGGTGTGTGTGAGAAGTTCCCTGGCCGGAACCCCAACCACGGCTAAACCCGATCCCAGCCTCCCTCCAAACATTTCAGTCTCACCACAATACACCTGAACTCCACTTCCAATAAAACATCAGAGCTTTGGAAAGAGTCAAAGCCAGCGGATCCAGAGGGAATCCGGGTCCATCCAAGTGAAATACTCCCAACCTTTCCACCTAACAGAGACGCTACGAGGAGAGAAGCCGAACGCCCAGCGGAGGAATGCGCAGACCTCTGCGGCCGAGCCCAAACGGTTGGCCCTGAATCTGACAGCAGCTTAGTGGATCAACAGAACCAGATCCAGAAGAGAACAGGAGAAGAAACACTGAGCAAGGTGGAATATGAGGACAAACCGGTTCTCAAGACTCCGACAGGTTGATTTGAAACGGCACTATCAGTTTGACGCACGTTTGCACTTTAGCACCAAAGGAAAGAGGAAAGTGCTGATAGGAGCGTTTGTGGTTGGGTTTATTTTTCATAAAGGTGCTTTGGGTGAGAAAACCTGCGGATGTGAGCCGGCAGTTTCTGGCACCGCCGACTCATTATTCACAGGTTAAACTGGGGTAGCGCAAGAGAAGCTGGAACTGCTTTCACCTTACGGAGCCTTTCATCACCAAACCTCCCCACATTCTGTCACTTTCAAACCACAAACTTTAATTTAATTTAGTGGGTTTTAAAGTCATAGAGGCAAAAAGAGTTCATATTTTACCAAATGAAAAACTGAACTAAAATTAAGTCCCAGCCTCCCATTTAAGGAAATCACACAGAGGCTCACAGTGTCAGTATCTTCAGCCGAGACATAAAAACCTGACAAACACGAAACTCCAACACGGTTTTTAGAGGAAGCTAATGCTAAGGCGCTATCCCAACACGGTTTTTAAAGGAAGCTAATGCTAAGGCGCTATCCCAACATGGTTTTTAAAGGAAGCTAATGCTAAAGCGCTATCCAACACGGTATTTAGAGGAAGCTAATGCTAAAGCGCTATCCCAACACGGTATTTAGATTAAGCTAATGCTAAAGCGCTATCCCAACATGGTATTTAGAGGAAGCTAATGCTAAAGCGCTATCCCAACATGGTATTTACTCTGAATGGAGCTGCAGGACAATCCTGGGAATAAAACCTGTTATTGGTTGAGATTAAACAAACAACTGACGTTTGTTTCAAATATGTTTACTATGAAATTCATTTTTTTCTGCTGATTTCTGCTTTTTAAGAACCTAGAACTATACAAACACTTTTACCTGCTGCTACTTGGTAATTATAGTCAATTTATTTGCAGTACTCAGTAAAACACAATCCATAACCACAGAAAACTCTTGAATCATTTCTAGGATCCGGGAGCAATAAAAGCCCACAGAGATTCCCTAAATAAAAAGAAAGTTTGTTATAAATCAGATCTGCTTAAAGTGTATTCATAATTAAAGGCAACCACAGAGTTCCCACAAAGCTGCAGTGTTGATGACTTATTTTATGAGCAGAAATGTTTCTGCCGACCTCTGCGAGGGCGAAGCTGGAGTCGCACTTTGTCTGGGATTTTTAACTGACAGGAAGACGGATTTGGGAGGGAAGTTGACCAGAGACGGAAAATTTATTGCTCCCCGTGTCGGGCTGTGATCTGTTTTCAAATACAAGAAATATTTTCCCTACATGTGCCGTCAAGATGCGCCTGAGAAAGCATGACACCCGGCGAAGGCAGTCAGAGCCGCAGACTCCTGACAGGAGGCCGAGGTGGACCGATGACCACGGCAAACAGGTAAAGAGAGACAAAGCGAAGGCTATTGGATGAGAAAGGAAGTGGTTCGTTTACAGGGATGGAAAGATTAGGAAGCAGAGAGGTGAGCCGCTGTTTTTAACAGCTTCAGAAGGCCGTCTGTGGTCGGCGCAGCCGTGGTTTCCCTAAAAGCCCCTTTAAGAGGAAAATGTTGGTTTTTCAGCTCATAAGAAACATCCACCCTGCTGCTGAAAGCAACGAGCTGCTTTGAACACGCAGGGGGAGAAAACCGCAAATCAGTTTATTAAGTGCCTGCAAGATTATGTACTGTATGTATGTATGTACTTAAAGACACACAGTGGGCGGATAAACAGCTACAGCTAGCTGGCTAGATAGCAGCGTAGCTAGGTAGCGTGATAGCTAGCAAAATGGAAAACTGGATAGATAGATGGATGGATGGCAGTTGGAAGATAACGAGAAGTAGAGCAGAAAAACTTTGCGGAAATAAAATGTTACTCTAATATTTTCAAACTGAAAAGTGTGGCATGCTTTTGCATTCAGCTCCACTTCCTTATGTAGAGCCGCCTTTTGCTGTGATCCTAAACCTGTCAGTTTATGCTCTACATATTCAGATGAACAAAACACATATGTGCTACTTTTATGTCTAACACATAAAATCCAAATTAAATACATCAAAGTTTGTGGTTTTAATGAAAGAAAATGTGTAAAAGTTCAACTCTGTTGCAGAACACAGAGGAATCTGCCAAAATGGTCAAAATGTTTCCGTAAATATTAATTGGTTTTGTTAAACTAACGTTGCTACAGAAATGTTTTCATGCTTTATGGTACATAAATGTGCAGAAATGAATGTTTTTATCTAGATAATAAGAGTTGGCTTGCAACTACATACATTTACTCAATTAACTTACTTTTCTAGTAACTTTTTTTTGGGAAAAAAGTACTTTAAAAAGTATTTTCACTCCATTGTACTTTTTACTTTTACTTCAGTAATTCTATTATGAAGTATTTCTTCTCTTACTTGAGTAAAATTTCTGGATTTTCCGCCCACTGAATGAGAAACAAACATGTTTTGACCAAAACTCCACCTGCAGTTTCTGTCAAAATTTTATAAATTCTTTATTGAAACTGATTTGGAAAAATTGTCTTTTGCCTGATTTTGTTATTGTTTGTTACTTATATTAATTATTGTCATTTTGGTCCTTAAAATACCAAAATTTCCACTTTATATTTTGGTCTATCTGCTGATGTCATTTTTTAATCTTAAATGATTGATGGCTTTTCACCAAACACGTTTTTACTCTTAATTTTTGCTGCTTTTACTTGAGTTCAGTTTTTTCAGTGCTTTATCCATCTCTGCTTAACAGACGAACATTTCTGCAGAAATATTTTCATCCTTCATGGCAGACTTTCTACTTCCACTGGTCTGAAACGCACGTTTTCATCCAAGCGGTCCACTTTTCTGTTGGTGCAGATGTGAGCGGTTCTGGATCTGCTCTGGGTCGAGCATCGGCACACACATGTGGACCCCACACACGTGCAGATTTCTCTGCATCTGGACGAAATGTGTGGCTAACAAATACAGGCCCAGCAGGGGGCAGGAAGTGGCAGAAGAGAGCGTGTAAATCTTCACCGCTGGTTCACTTCCCACACCGAGAGGCGGCGACCGGATCGTCCGGCAGGTTTACCCAACTTCCAGTTTTCACTCAAAACCAAGCTGCTATTTAAGTGAGAGGAGGTTTTTTGTGCCGCTTCTATTTAAAACACTACTCTAAATCTAAAAAAGAAAAAGGTTAAGAATGGAAACAATCCGGGGAAGGAATAACAAAACTTGTTTTCTCTCATTAGTACTCCCAGACTCGTGTATTTGCTCTGTAATTAGAGTCTGATCTGGTAACACTTGACAGCTGGGGTGAGAATAGTGAAAACATTCTGATCCCAGGTCAGGCTCTTTTTTAAGAGTCATTTATTTAAACTGAACCCAAAGAGACAGAAAAACAGGACAAACAAGGGACACTGAGCATCACGGAGCCCAGCGAGCCGCTCAAGTTAAAGAAACATCACAGAGTTGACCTGTTTCCCCTGCATGCACTGCAAAAACACTAAATCTTACCAAGTATTCTGTCTAGTCTAATGTAAACATCTGAACACATTTGAATTAAGTTAAAACTAAGCTACAGGTGATGTTTCAGCAAAAAATAAGAGTTTGTTTTCAGTGAATATCTCCTTAATATTGATTAAAATGAACTAATTACTGTAGCATGAAAGAATGTTTAGTTAACCTGTTGGTCTCAGGTTGTCATTCACAATGACAGGGGTGTCAAACTCCAGTCCTCTGCTGTCCTGCAGTGTTTAGATGTGCCACAGGTAAAAAACAGTGGAATGAAATGGCTTAATTACCTCCTCCCTGTGTAGATCGGTTCTCCTGAGCCTTGCTAATGACCTAATTATTCTTTTCAGGTGTGGTGCAGCAGAGGCACATCTAAAAGTTGCAGGACAGCGGCCCTTGAGGACTGGAGTTTGACACCCCTGTCACTAGAGGACCCAAATTTGGGTCCTCTAGTGACAGACAGGTTAATGGTGAAATAATCTGCAGTGGAACTAGAACCGGGTTGCTAGGCGACGGGCTGGGCTTGGCTGGGGTTGCTAGGCGACGGGCTGGGCTTGGCTGGGGTTGTCAGTGGAACTAGAAGTTTTTCATGAATATTAAGGAGCTATTGACTTAAATCTTGCTCAGAAGTTTGTTTTGTCTTATTTCAGGTGAACTAAGATATTTTCACTGGAAACTGGACCAAAAATACTTGGTAGGATTTTGTGTTTCCCTGCATACTATGCTGTTTCACTGTAAAAACTCTAAATTTTACCAAGATTATTTGGTGTAGTTTGTACCGCAAATATATCAGCATAATTAAAATAAGAAAAAAAAAACTAACAGTAAATTTTCAGCAAAAAGTAGGAGGTTGTTTTAAGGAGGTTGTTTTAAGTAAATAATTCCTTAACATTGATGGAGAAATTCTAGTTTTTGGCTCCACTGGCCTTTAGTTGACAAGTAAATAACTTTTCAGTGTGAAATACAATATTTCATATTGATGGTTTTTTCACTTGTAGCAAGACATTTTTCCTTGTTATAAGTGAAATAATCTGCCAGTGGAAGTAAGACTTTTTCATCAATATTACCTATTTATTTAAAATAAGTTCCTATATCTTGTTGAAAAGTTAGTTATAAGTTAGTTTTGTCTTATTCAAAGTGTAATAAGATATTTGCAGTAGAAACTCGGCAAAAATACTTGGTAAGATTTTCTGTTTTTGCAGTGCAAACGCTTGCAGAGTTGAGGCCAGGAGAGATGCAATTAAATAATAATGATTTCTTGTAAAAAATAAAGATAAATGATCGGCACATGACCTCCAAACTCCTGGTTCCACAGCGAACGGTGAGAGACGTGGAGCCGTTTCTTCATGGACTGATTCCTTTCATTTGGGGTGAGAGTGAGAAGTAGGTCAAATGACTGACACTGATTCAGTGAGCAAAGGGGGAATACTTCGCTCTGCTGAGGCACTTAAGATAAGCAATCAGGGAGGGATTCTCACTTTCCCTTCCCAGATTGAGAGCAGCAGCAGCAGGATCTTCATGATTGGCAGGATAATTGTCTCCTGACAGGCCAGCAGCTCAGGGACCCCGCACCGCATTGCACCGCACCGGATTGCACCGGATTGCACTGCATCGGCGCACCGCACCGGATCGCATCGCGCCGCATCGCACCGGATCGCATTGCATCGGCGCACCACATCGCACCGCATCGCACATAATCGCACCACATCGCACCGCATCACATCGCACAGCATCGCATCGCACCACATCGCACCGCATCGCACCACATCGCACCGCATCGCACCACATCGCACCACATCGCACCGCACCGCCTCGCATCGCATCACATCGCACCGCCTCGCACCGCATCGCAACGCACCCCATAC
>NW_015113367.1:146139-146500 GCF_001443285.1 Poecilia latipinna
CGCACCGCATCGCACCACATCGCACCGCATCGCACCACATCGCACCACATCGCACCGCATCACATCGCACAGCATCGCATCGCACCACATCGCACCACATCGCACTGCATCGCATCGCAAGACATCGCACCGCATCGCACCACATCGCACCGCATCGCACCACATCGCACCACATCGCACCGCACCGCCTCGCATCGCACCACATCGCACCGCCTCGCACTGCATCGCATCGCAAGACATCGCACCGCACCGCACCGCATCGCACCGCCTCGCATCGCACCGCATCGCACCACATCGCACCGCATCGCACCGCATCGCACCACATCGCACGGCACCGCACCGCAACGCACCACGCCGCACC